>NC_087252.1:35512555-35662555 GCF_037042905.1 Lytechinus pictus
TCGATAGTATCAGGGTAATATTAGTAAATTGTATACATGTGTGAGAATATAGTAGGTGACTGACGAAGTGGCAAGATTACAGGCTTGATTGAAGTTGTTCGTTGTATTTTCGAATGGAGAGCGGCACAAAAGAATGAAGGAAACGCGATGTTCGAGCCCTCATTGATCTATACCGCCTTCCAGATCGCATTTGAATATAACATGAGTGGAGGGGGTGGTCCTTATTTTGTATGATCTGTGAGGCCTGTTTCAAGATTGCTTGAACGCATTCATTGGTCACATTTGCCACTTCTCCAGTAATCTTCCCAGCACAATTGGCTATTTTCTGCAATTTCTTCATGTCTTCTTGTCTGCACCCTCCGAACCAGACAACACAACTGAAAAGCATAACACTTTCTATCACTGATTTGTAGAAAAGCTTTAACAAAATTCTATCAACATTGAAAGAATTCATTTTCCGAAGAAAGTATAATCGTTGTTGGGCCTTTGTATATAGAGACTGACACTGATCCTTCCATGAAATTTCACTATCAACTATAGTACCCAAATACTTAAAGTTGTTAACATTTTCTATAACCTCTCCTTTGAACATAATTGGGTTTGTCTGACCTCGGTTTGTACGAAAATCTGTTATCATCTCCTTTGTTTTAGCCGTGTTTAGTTCCAAGAAATTATTATCACACCAATTCTCAAACATTAACAACTCTTCACGGTATTTACTTTCGTTATTGTTACGAATCATGCCGATGATGGCAGTATCGTCAGCATATTTGATTATTGTTACGTCATCGCTTGATGAGATGCAATCATTGGTATAAATAATAAATAATGGTGCAGACAACACGCTACCCTGGGGGGAACCTGTGTTTGTAATGAGGGGGTTCGACGAAACACCTTTTAGTTTTACACTTTGAATTCTCTCTGTCAGAAAGTTGTGGAGCCATAATATGAGAGAGGGTTTTAGATTAGTGTCAGCTAGCTTATTCATCAGTAGGTGAGGCTGAATTGTGTTAAAAGCCGACGAAAAGTCGACAAAGGCGGTACGAACATAACAACCAAGTTTATCAACGTGCTGGGCAATCAAGTGTGTTAACAATAACACAGCATCATTTACAGATTTGCGTGGTTGGTAAGCAAATTGTAAAGGATCAATGTCAGGCAGTATCTGTGGGAGAATGTGTTTCTGAAGTATTAGCCGTTCAAAACATTTTACCACCAATGAGGTGAGAGAAATTGGTCGGTAATCATTGAGTTCAGATGCTTGAGGTGATTTAGCTGCTGGGATTATAGTCGATGTCTTCCAGCATAGTGGAACAAAGTTTTGGTCCAAAGATGCTTGAAAAAGTGTGACAAATGGGGTTGCTAATTGCTGGGCACACGTTTTAATCACAATATTCAAATGCTCATATTTTTCTCATTATTTGTTCGATTTTTCTCAAACTTTCTTTGATCTTATTCTGAGATTTTTCTGTTTCCACACAAGCCAATTGTTCCAAAGGTTTTATTCCCCTTTAACGGGTTAACACTTACTCAGCAATGACCCCCGAAGCACCGATGCTTTCCATCGCGTGTTTGAAATCTCTCTCAAGCTCATCATGATCACGATCCTCTGTATACAACACTCCATCATCTCTCTCATTATGATCAGCTGGGGCCGGGTTTAGACCCAGAAATCCACCTGGAAGATAAAGATGATGTCATTATTAAGGAGCTATTCATCATTCAATACGTAGGGACAGTGATTTTCCGTTTTACCGGTAAATAAAATGGAAATTCCGTTTGGTTCTTATACTCTTCATATAAAATTCATGGAATTCACCTTTGCAAAACAGAATTCAGGTTTTTGCTGTGTACATTTTCAGTGACAAAATAGAATTTTAATTTTTAGATCAAGTTGAAACGGAATTACAGATTTTCAGAAACGGAAAAAGACAATTTTTTGAAACGGAAAATCACTGTCTCTAAATATGGTTATCATAATCAACATTATCTACATCATTTTCAGTAATACAACCACCGGCACTATGTGACAATTTCATTAACATACTTGTATATTCCATCATTATCATAATAACATTGTATTTTTATCAAGAGTCAAACAAAATATCAGAGCCATAATCATGAATGATTGTCATATTTAATGTGTACAAGTACTTGTACATACATGTTGTCACCATCAACATCATAGCCATTGGTGTTATCATGATCACTATCATCATTATCATCATCACCATCACCATCATCATCATCATCACTAGCAGCATCATTATCATCATCATCATCATAATCATCATCATCATCATAATCATCATCAAAATCACTGGCAGCATCATTATCAGCATCATCATCATCATCATCATCATCACCATCATCATCATCACTAGCATCATCATCATCATCAAAATCGCTAGCAGCATCATTATCATCATCACTAGCAGCATCATCATCATCATCACTAGCAGCATCATCATCATCATCACTAGCAGCATCATTATCATCATCATCATCATCACTAGCAGCATCATCATCACCATCATCATCATTATCATCACTAGCAGCATCATCATCATCATCACTAGCAGCATCATCATCATCATCACTAGCAGCAGCATTATCATCATCACTAGCAGCATCATTATCATATCTAGCAGCATCATTATCATCATCACTAGCAGCATCATTATTATCATCATCATCATCATCATCACTAGCAGCATCATTATCATCATCACCATCATCATCATCACCATCACCATCATCACTAGCAGCATCATCATCATCATTACTAGCAGCATCATCATCATCATCATCACTAGCAGCATCATCATCATCATCATCACTAGCAGCATCATTATTATCATCATCATCATCATCATCATCATCATCACTAGCAGCATCATTATCATCATCACCATCATCATCATTATCATCACTAGCAGCATCATCATCATCACTAGCATCATCATCATCACTAGCATCATCATCATCACTAGCATCATCATCATCACTAGCAGCATCATCATCACTAGCATCATCATCATCACTAGCAGCATCATCATCACTAGCAGCATCATCATCACTAGCATCATCATCATCACTAGCATCATCACCATCATCATCATCATCATCATCACCATCACCATCACCATCATCATCATCACCATCATCATCATCACCATCATCATCATCATCATCATCACTAGCAGCATCATCATCACTAGCAGCATCATCATCATCACTAGCAGCATCATCATCATCATCATCATCACTAGCAGCATCATCATCATCATCATCACTAGCAGAATCATTATCATCATCATTATCACTATCATCATCATTATCATTATCATCACCATCATCATCATCATCACTAGCAGCATCATCATCACCACCATCATTCATCCTCCTCATCATCATCATCGCCAATGAATTCATCACACCACCACCATCTTAATCATCATCGTCACTACCACCATCACACCATCATCATCTCCATCCCACCACTCACCGAATCCTTCCGTAAACTCCTCCAACGTCAAGTATCCATTCTTATCATCATCCAGCGAGTCAAAGACCTCCTCTAGCTGGTCCGGCATGAGAGGGAGCTCATCAACGAGACGCTGCATATCACGTTTACTCACGAATCCCTTCTCCTCCACGTCGCACACCATGAAGAGCTCCCTCGCTTTCTGTTCCACGATCGTCTTGATGTCATCGTGAGAGGGGAACGACTCCCCGCTAGCCAAGTCTTCATCATAGTCTCCCATCTTTCTTCAATTCAGAGTCCGTTTTGTTCAAATATTTGTTTTAATGTCATGCATATATAGCACACGTACTGCAACATGTGTCAGCTGACTTTTTGTGGGAGTTTTTTATGCTCAACGTAATCCCATCATAGATGTACATGTATGATTCTTTCAGTGTTGAATTCCTTTTTAAAAGTCATGCATTTTTTAACTGCTGCATGATAAAATCGCGGTAAAAATTGTAGCCAACTTATGTCGAAAAATATAGATGTTTTGGTATAGATATACAATAAACTATCACATTTAATTCATAATTAAATTATTTGATATGGAAGATGATGATTTCTATTAATATTGTATTGCACAAATCTATTATTCTTATATATTCTCTGTATGGTTCATATAACTTTTCTTTCCTGAAAAAGGCACTTGTATCCACAATAGATTGATGGAAGAACGATGGTACAGATATGCATCCAAATGTTGGCAAGAGGAATAACCTTATTTCTTGAAGGACTGGATATGGAATGGCGTTTCCTGTTCTTAAAAAACAGTCCGATATGAAAGACTAGTGTCACTATATCCGCTGGCAGTACACATCGGTTGAGTTCACGAAATACGTCCACAGATGTTAATCAAAGATGGCAGAAGATATATATCAATCAAACATGTTCATCTCCATCATCACTTTCTTACTGGGCAAGATCTCAAAATGATGATGTAATCAAAGAAGAATGTCCCAACCTACATGTACATGTATGTCAGGGACTCAACGTCATAAAGAGAGGGGGATCCCCTGTCTAGTGGTCCATCTGCACACCCTGTAATAATTTGAACAAGTGAGAGGAGGCTTGCTGGTACTTATGATGATAACATGTAGGCTCCTCTCTCTTGTGTTCTTCCTCCGCTAAGGTCGGAGATCAACGGCACCGTTGGAAGGGCCGCAATTCATTGAAGGCTTTAAGTTGCAATCATGAAGAAGTACTGAGTAAGTTTTGACGAGTTGTGTGGAGGTTGCGCAAGAAGTATCCACTTTTTAGGCACTTGTTATAATTACATGTATGAACAATATAACAGTTTCCAGCTACTACAACTGTATGATGGAAAGATCACACTAACCGCTGATAATCTGTTGCTTTCTCTAAAAATTCCAAAAGTGATAAATATTTGAGAAATGATACAAGATGAAAACAAGTTTGGAAGACCATCACTGACTTATATATGAAATGGAACTCTGCACATTCAATAAACACAATTTACTGGAATGTACATGTAGTTGGAATGTACATTGTAGAGGCATCAGAACCCAATGCTAAGCTTTCAATCTGCTGTCTCCTCTTAAAATCATGTCAAAGAGCACTTGTACGCGTGTATGTACTAAAATATCCACTTGATACACTTGGGTAAATCCTCTCTTACACTATAGCATGTGCTTCTCATCAATGACAAGGCTTTTCTGCTGGATCTCTTCACATGTCATTGTTCAAGCAAAGTTTGCACATGTATAAAATGATCAATTCCAGCACTAAATGCACTCCAATTTCCTACAGATTTTGAAACCAAATTCAAGCTTAGACTTTTTGCTGGTACTTCACACAAGACAGGATGTGTTGAACTGTAGAAGAGTGATCAGTTTGAATTTTCTCATGAGATACTTGGTAAACCTACGTTGCACTCTGAATGACTGGTGATGGTGAAGTCCTCAAGGTTACACTCTGTACCCTATTTCATTCAGAGATTTGATTCCAATGCGTTCATGTACAGATCATGAGAACAATACCACAAGGTCCTCACAGAACAGAGTATTGATTGGTGTGATTCATATGTTGGTAAAACTCACAGATGCTATTAGGGTTAGAGAGAGAGAGTGGGGAAATCCAGAAGGGGACTGAAGATAGGATTGGAATACGCAGCAAAAGAGGAAAAACAGGAGAAAAGGGAGAAAGAGTGGGAAAATAAGAGATACAATGTAGAGAGACCACAAGGACGTAGATGGTGGGAAAGATGGATGGAGAGGAGAGAAAGAGGGAGAGGAGAATAAAGATGGTCAAACGAATAGAGGGACGGAAAGAGGAAGGTCGAGTGTGAGGGAAACAATAAGATAACGAGAAGGAGAAAGAGCAAGCACAGACTAACGGTGATTTAAATCCTTCTTCAATTTTGTTCCTCTTAACAAAAATAGACACAATCTGTTCCCATCTTCCTTGAACTTCCAAACAAATGCAGGTACGATGAGTTCTGTCTGTCTCTTTTACATGGCACAATCATTCAATAAAGAATATCAATTACACTGACGTGCAGGCATTGTTCACATCTGTCCTACACAAAAAACAGAGAATCCAAGGATATCTTGTGTCCATTATACATGAAGCACTGAAGAACAAAGATTGAATTTACTGGTTGATAATAATGGCTATTTCCTGCTCTGAAGGTTGGCGATTTCTCCCAAGTTATTCATTAACTCAATGATTTATATATAAACATGAAGTTCCTATTAATGGCATGCAAGCGCCGTTTCTTTTCAATTATCACTCCAATGATGACTGCAATCTCCTGGTTGAATGAATCTTGCTGGAACCAACAGGTTGTTTCCATATATAGTTACACAGTTTTCATGCTGGAGTTTTGAAATCCAGTCAATAGTTTTTAATATAAACTTGAAGTAAACACCCACCAGGTTGTGTTCTGGACAGCTACTGCATGTTTATGTTTTTATAATGGTAGATTATCACTGCGAGATCCAGTCAATAATTATTAATAATTATAAACCTGAACCAAAAATCCAACAGGTTGTGTTCTCCATAAAGTGTGTATGAAGGTTGTGAGATATCCAGTCAATGGCATTAATATGAACCTGAACCATACATCCAACAGCTGGTGTCCTCTACACAGCTGTTATGGTGGAGCTATGAGATCCAGTCAATAGTTTTAATATTTCCCATCCATAGGTGTTATAGTTGCGACTGTCAATGGTCTGTGCAATGAAAACCAGATTTACACTTTACCAAGACTGGAGAGCATTCCATGCAGTGTACACAAAATAATCAATCACAGTTAGGCGTGTCTCTGTTTGGCTTCTGAGTTTTTCTGTGTCCCATTTTCAAAGGTCAGAGGTCACTGGGTTTCCCTTCCTGATCTATTCTCCTTCAGTGTTGCCTTCAAAGATGCAGAGATAAAAGTTGATACACATATTCCTTGAGACCTTCATGTCCTGTACATGCCTGCTAGTTCACCTGATGAAATGAAGAAATGGAAAGATCAACAAAATTTATTACTATTATAATACACATATATACACATGAATGCAGTTACCCCATTATCGTGTGAGGGGTTATAGCGCAGAGATGCCAAGTAAAAAAAAAAGTTCTGCGTGAGATTTTCATGACTCGGCGTCTCTGCGCGAGATATGGGCTCCATCATGATATCGATCCATACTACAAAACTATGCGATGCACGCACATGATTCTTACCAACCCAGTGTTCAGCTCTTGGAAAATTTCTTCCACTACTCTATATGTGCAGTAATCATATATTTCCTATCCAAAGATGTTTTAGATGTGAGTAACTAGCAATGGTTCCCCTGATAGATGAAGATATATAATAAAGACAAAGTGAACTCCTAATATTGACAATAGTATGCCACATTCAAACTACATGCAAACCTTCCACACATGAAGCAGCCTAATCTGGTATGCAAGGTTAAACAGATTTGCTGGCTATCATCCTTGACAGATTATTTTAGGGAATTAAAGGCAACATTTATCATGTGTTTGTTCAACTGAAAAAAGTGAGGTATGGGCAAATGTTGATTTACATTCAAATAGAAATCTTCATGCATGATTGATCTGTCATGCAGGGTTAAATCAATTGTGAGAGTGTCATAGCTATAAAACAGAATGATATAATAAAAAAAAAACAAATATAATAAATATGTTTAATTTCAGGGACCGGTAGTTCTGAAAGGTGCAATGTTGTGGAGATGTTTATTGATATAAGCAACCAAGCCTTGTTAATTACAATATCTGATTTTTTTTTTTTTTGCTTGGCAAATTTTTCCTCAGGAAAATGTGCCCCCCCTTTCGAAAAATCCTGGATCTGCCCCTGCCTACAACTACAATTAAACTGGTGATAATATTGTTGTTGTTGAGGTTGTTGATTATGTTGCTGATAATTTTGATAATAATGATGGTTACAATAAATGATAAGAACTGTGAAAAGCATGATACAATATCATAACAGTCATGGAAATATTGATAATAAAAAAAAGAGAAAATAATAGCAAAAACAGCAGCACCAACATTAATCATATTGATACAAATCTTCATATTGAAATAATACATCCTAATTCTCATCACATACTGGCTCAATTACTCTGAGAAGGAATACAAATAGCAACTGTAGAACCATGTGTCAACAAATGGATCATTATCACCATGGTAACATATGGTGCATGTAAAACTGAGACAATTATGATACATTTGCACCCACAATATTAACAGTGAAACACGTACATGTATGTACATGTATGCTCGGTTTTAAATAAATTCATTAAATCATTCAAAATGAAGATATTATGAAAATAAAATATTAAATAAAATTTCAAACTAACATTGACAAAATGTTGGATTTTTATTTGAAAGATTGAAATGCAATTTAGAGCGGCCAAATTTCAGTTTGACAACTACTGTACAAGAAAGAATTCACTAAAAAAATCATGGAAATCCAGAGTCTTTCTCAGTTAAAAATTATGCAATCCTGTGGATGCGATAACAAAGAGATGCTGTGTTTTTTTGTTTTACATTAAAACATGATCAATCATTCCATTTTCAGGGAGCCTCACTTATAATCAGGAAACTTTGTAGCTTAGCAGATTTCATATCACTTTATAGAATTCATAAGATTATGCAGTTATTTTCACCAAAAGTAATATGAAATAATCATCAAAATAACTTACCTTTCATCCTATAACCTCTGATTCTTTGAGGATGTAAAAAGAGATAGATAAAGAGGTCTACACGTAGCTTCGTTAGCAGTCTCTGGTCAGCCTATATCATCCCCGTATCATGACACCCTGTAATATCAACAGCTGTGCTGAGGGAAAAACAGACGGTGTTTTATTACGTTTGATCAAGCGGAAAACTATTATAAAAGGGGAGCGTTTTATAAATGTTTGCATTTGAAATAAGGGTAATTTATTTGTCTCTGCATAATGGCTATGGGATAGGACGAAGTACATGTTTCACAATATAAATGTTTGATTATTAATAGTGTGTACTGAAAAAGATCCATATTTATAGGGTTCATGTATGCAAATCTTATCAAAAATTCAATTTACTAGTTAGAATTTGTATCAGTTATCTCCATTTTAAAATTCATTTCTTATCTCTTGCAAAATAGATGAACATGTAATAAAATTTGAATGTTAAACTATCATTTTTTTTTATCGATTCTCAAAAAGGATAACCTTTTGTATTTTTATTAGAGACTAAAGAATTAATCCAACATTTCCATGTCATTCCACCCTGAATCGAAATACATAATTTTTCAAATGATATTCAAATCTTATCAAATTTAAAGGTCAAGCTAGTCCATCCCAGAAAAAAAAAGATGATTTGAATCAATAGAGAAAATCAAACAAGTGTAATACTGAAAATCAGTTAAAGTTGAATGTTACATGTAAATTATCCAAATTTTTTGGATCAATTCTAAGAATGATAATGTTAAAGGAAAAATGAAACCTTTAGAACAAAATGGCTTGTGTGAAACAGAAAATCAAAGAAACAGATCAACGAAAGTTTGAGAAAAATTGAATGAATAATAAGAAAGTTATGAGCATTTGAAGTTTAGATCATTATTGTAATGTCGATCCTCCTATTGGCAATGCGACAAAGATGTGTGATGTCACATGTGAACAACTTTTCCATTGCTTTTGTATACATTTCACTTGGTTTGGATACTCATACAAGTAAGAATTTTTTTTGGAGGCTTATTATAATCACCCTATGTATTATGAAATTTTGATCCAGATTTAAAATAGAGCCAATATAAATTTTTGGAAAATTTCCACTTTTGCTTGAAATTGTCGAAATACATAATTTTTCAATTGAAATTCAAATCTTATCAAAAATAAATCATTAACTGGAATTTGTTGTCTTTGAACTATAATTATCTTCTTCACTCTTGCGAAACAGATGAACATACTACAAGAAAAAAAAAGGCATTTCAATGATCAAGTAAATTTTAATTGTTAAATCTAAAAATCCTTGAACATCAATTCTCAAAAAATGAAAACCTTCATTTCACACTGGGCAGTATTCTCAGAATTAAATCAGCGTACACACGATCTTTCCATCCTAAATATAAATTATACATCATTTTAGAGTGGAAATCCCAGTTTCATTACATTGAAAATTGATCACTTAATTAATGCATATAAACATAATTTTGAAATTCTTACTCAGACATCTTTAATCATGACACATACTTTGACATTTTTTTCAATGCAGGATTAAATAATTAGTGAGCTTACTCTCCTCCTGATATACATGAAACTGATGGGGGGGGGGGAAGGTCGACCATTCCCACGGGGTTTCCCTCCTACTCTTGTACGAACACTGGTGTAGTAGGTTCTTAACGTGCAAAGGTAACTCTCCTCTACACAGGACCTCCATTTACTATCCTAGCCGTGGGACGGAGTGTATTCCACTGTAACATAGCCTGCATCTATGGAACAGGGGGGACACGTTTACACCCAACGCAGGCTTCAATCACCCACCTGGGATGAATCAACACCGCAACCTTTATTTAGTCATGTAATTTGACTAAATTCCAAGTCTTGTTTTTAAATTGTAAAAAGCACATGACTGATCTTTGTTCTAATTTCCAGTATGTATTAAAAATTTCAAATGTCCATTCAAGTTCAAGTTTATTTATTTAAAACCAAAAACATCACATCATAATCAAAATAGATATAGCCTACATACAACGCAAATGAGTATATGAAGAGCTCACTTGCAAAGGGGGTTAGGTCCATTTTTCATCAAATTTGATTTTTATGTCTCAATGTATAGATTTTTAGTAGCCCTATCAGATGATACCAAAGAAAAGTTGAAATTCCTATTAAAAAGTGAACTAAAATGGAAAAGAAAAATCACTTTTTTTTTTCAAAAGGGGTTAGGTCTATTTCAGTTTAGTTGCAAAAAGGGGTTAGGTCCACACAGATTTTTTTTGGAAAAGAATATATTAAAAAATATGAAGACAGGTAGATTTCTTTTATACCCAATTTTGTGTTCTCATGGTAGGGTATCATGAAAATTCAGTTTCGCATAAGAATGTTGCAATATCATATGGGAGAAGTAAAAAAATGATATTCTTGGAGTGGACCTAACCCCTTTTGCAACTAAACTCTTCTGAAGAACTCATTTGTCAAAAGGGGTTAGGTCTATTTTTCACAACTTTCATTGTTTTCTGTCTCTAAACCTCTCTGATGATTCCAAAGAAAATTTGAAATTCAAATGAAAACGTGAATGAAAGTGGCAAAGAAAAATCACTTTTTTAATCAAAAGAGATTGGATTATTTCGGTTTACTTGCAAAAGGGGTTAGGTCCACAATAATTTTTAAAAAAATATATAGAAAAAAATTGAAGACAGGTAGATTTCTTTTATACCCAATTTTATGGTCATGTGATAGGGTAGTACATCATGACAACTTAGTTTCTCATAAGAATATTGCAATAAGTGAGCATAAAAAACATGGTTTTTCTCGGAATGGTCCAAAGTGGACCTAACCCCTTTTGCAACTAAACTCTTCACACATATCAATTATAGCAGAGACGAATGGGTTTTAGGACCCCTTTAAAAGCAAAGCTTGTGAGTGGGGCCCTGGAATACTTATGATTATTAACATAGAATATACAAAATACAAAAAGAGAGAACAAAAATTATATAATAAGGTTAAGATGCTATTAGAATGGAAAACTATTACAAACACACATATTCACACACCCACACGCACGCCCACAACCACATTCACCCACACATGCACATACATGTACTAAACATAAATGTGTAGGTCATCAACTTAAATGCAAACTAGCACATCAATGATGTGGAGCTCATCCGGCATCTCGCAACGAAATTTAACACAATTTTGAATTTCAGCCCAGTTGACACTGTAGTGAATTGTATGTGACATAAATTGAGGAAACAGAATTGAAATTAATGAAGAAATGATATAGAAGAAGCACTTTTGTGATTTATGAAAAATTTTTACATAAATTAGCATAGATAGTTTTCTAGTCAAAATTTCAAATTTCTGTGTAGAAGTTGAGTGAACCTCGTGAAGCTCTAGCAGATGGAAGCAAAAAATCAAAATCGGTCAACAATTTAAGAAGCATTTTTTGTGAATTTTGAAAAATGCGCATAAATTAGCATACATGTATTCAATGAGTTTCAAAATTCTGTGTAGAAGTTTTGAATCCACCACCTAGTGCTATCCTAGTGCTTGACATGACAAGGAAGCATTTTGAAATTGTGGACGAACGACAGACGACGGCCGCCACGCCACAAGCTCATCTGGCACAGCTACACTACAGCTGAGCGTACGAACGTGCCAGCCAATCCGCTGGCGCGTCCATATATACGCTCAGCTGTAGCTGACGGCCCTGATCTGCTTGTCATCAAAATTCATTATTTTTTTGGAAAGGGGGTAAGCTGAATGTATTTAATATAAATTTATTGTTATTATTTCTTCCTTTTCCGCCGTTAAAAAGCAAACTTTAGGAGTAATTGAGGAGGGTGCAAAATGCACCCTTTCTCCATAGACGCTGTACATGTAGTTAGGCAGCGGTTGTTTGCTCATTATGAGCCCAATGGCTATCATCCGTCTGTGTAGGAGGAAAAAAAAAAAAAAAATGTTGAAAAACTCCTCCGAAACAGCCGATTTATCATTCTAACATTAGGCCTAACGTTAGATTTTTTTTTCTCAGCCTCACTGAGGGCCTGGGGCGGTGTTCTGAAAACGTTCTTATCTTTCTCTTATCTTGCTTTCCATCCTATGCGGAGCGCGTAAATTACTCTCGCAAATAATACAACAGCGCACTAAAAAGATAAGAACAAAATAAAATAAGTGGTGTTCTGAAAATGTTCTTATCTTTTATCTTTCTCATCTTTTTACAACATTTATGATAATATTTAAGATCGTTAAAAGGTTATCACATCTCACGATGTCCGCGTTCTTTCTTGCTCAAAATCGATGGCCACTGGTAGTAACAAGTATTCTTTCCACCCTTTATTTTGCCCATCTCTTTTTTCTATCCCTTTTTTCTTTATTTTCTCTTTTTCTTCCTTTCTTCCTTTCTTTCATTCTTCATTTATATCTTTTGTTTTATTCTTTCGAATCTTAATATTTATTTTTCTTTTGCTTTGTTTAATTCATTCTTCATCTTTCTTCCTGTTTTTATTTTCTCTTTTCATTTTTCCCCCCTATTTTCTCTTTCTTTCTTTTTTTCCATTTTCTTTCTTCCTTCACTTTACTTTTTGTAATCTGTTATTTCTTCATTCTTTCATCTTTATATTTGTTTTTTCCTTTTTTTATTTATTCATTTTAATTTTTCCTTTCTTTCTTCCTTCTCTTAATTTAAAAAAAATTCCTTACTTGCTTTGTTTTCTTTCTTTAATTATTTTTTTCTTTTTTCGTTATTTTTTTTTCTTTTTTCGTTTGTTCTTTCTTCCACTTTTTTAATTTCTGCTTTCTGACACTTTTGTGTCTTATTAACTTTTTTTTTCTTTCATTCTTTTTTTCGTTTGTTCTTTATTAATTCTCTTTACTTTCTTTCTTCTCTCCGTCTTTCTTCTATAAATTTTTTAAAATCTTGGTTTTTTTTTCTTTCCATTAATTTTTCGTTTTCTTTTTTTTCATTCATTCTTCATTTTTCCTGCCTTATTTTCCCTTTTCGTTTTTTTTTTCTTTCTTTGAATTTACCTTTCTTTCCTTTTATCTTTCTGAAGTCTTTATTTTGCTTTAATTTTCTTTTCATCTTTTCTCTCTTATCTCTTTTTTTTTTATTTCTATGTTTAATTTTCCTTTTTTCTCTTTTCCTTCACTTTTTACATTTTTTTATTCCTTCCTTTTCTCTTTATTTTCTTTCATTTGTTTTTTCTAACTTTTTTTAATTCTTTATTCTTTCATTTTATCCTTTTAAATCTTTTTATTTTGTCCTTTTTCGTTTTTTTTTTTCTTTAAGTTTTTTATTTCCTTTTAGTAATAATAATAATACATATAATTTATATAGCGTCTTTTCCATTTTGATTAAATGCTCAAGGCGCTTAGAAGAGAGCAAAACATAAAAGTGAAGAGAACTAAGAGAAGTACAAGAAAGGGTAAATTAAAAAGGATTTATTTATTTTGCCTGTCATTTTTTTAATTCCTCACTTCATCATTGATTATCTATTTCTTCCTCCCTTTTCTTTCTTTTAATTTTTTGTATTTCCTGAGTCAAAAGGGGCCTAAGCTATCGCTCCTAGCAGAATCTTCGTCGGAGGCAAAATGACAAACATATAAAGTGGAACAAACATAATATATACCATTGACATACAACAGCAACACTTTTTTTTATTTCCTTTAAGTTCTTTTTGCTTGCTTTCTTTCATTTACTCTGTACGTGCAGCGCCTATGATATTCTCTTGACATAAGGAAGGCTTTTATTGGTTAAACTGCCAATATAAAGCGCATTTTGATTAGTAAAATCTTAAAAATGGGCGTGTTCAAGTTAAGGGGGCAGTCCTTTATACAGCGATTGTTAGTATAGTATACTAACCTAGCAATACGTGTGTGTACAGAGATACATGCAAGAACGCATTAAGATTTTCAGAATATCGATTCGCAATGATTTTAGAGTCTTCTTATCTCAATGAGATAAGATAAAAGATAAAAACAAATATTTAAACGTTTTTCAGAATACCACCCCTGGCTGTCTCTGAGCCACTCATTCAATGAACAAGGTTATGAAATTACTGAAGGCCGAGCCTCAGCTCAATGACTCAGACTCAGTCAAAACTCTTTGCCTACTGAGGTAGTCACAGCATCAACAATCAATGGCTTCAAGACAAAGTTAGACAAGTTCTGGTGCCGTGGCATATTATGTTCACGATGGGAATAGTGCCTTTTTCATTTCAATACATTGGCACAGCACATTGCACAAATAGCACAGACTCAGTTTTCGAACTTATCCAAGCTAGGATTAGGAAGACAACAAGATAGACCTGGATTCTGGAAACTTGACTGCAGGAACAACTGTATTTTTCTAGTAGATGCGGTATAAAAAAACTCAATTCTCAAATTCAGTCTTGATTTCTCTTACTTAGTGAGTCTTAGTTCTTACTCTTACTTAGTCTTACTCTTAGCCCTTATTTTTAGGCCTACTTAGACTTAGTCTTAGTCTTACCGCTTCCAAATTCCATGTCAATTTCATGTCCGGAGGGATTGAAAAGTAGGCACATTAATGTGAGATTTCAGGTTTATAGGACAGGAAGAGGACATGCAATTTAAAGATGAAATGTAAAGTAGCCTTAACTTAATAGAATCAGGGCATTCATTGGCATTGTAAAGTTGTATAGGCCTAGATCTACCAACATCAAAACAAGCATGTGGGGCACAGTAATGGCTAAATGCGTTTACAATTTCGCTAAAACATAAACAGTGTAAATTATAGGCAAGCAAGCAATCATAAAACATGATTTCTATTTTCAAAAATCGGATGTTATACCTCATTTAGACAGACGACATCAATGACGAGCAGCCCAATGACGATGTCACCAAACTGGACTCGTATCCGGGGGCATCCGGGAAATCTAAAACCTTGATGAAGTTGAGGCGAGCAGTGCACCCAAAGAGTGAAAGAGCATTGAGAGTGCAGCCCTTGGTGCAGCCTAAAACGCCGCCGCCCACTTTGGTTTGCTTTGCATTGACGAACAAAACCAACCACTTGCATAAAACTTTTTTTTCTAGGCCTACCTGTACCGGTATACCCATTTATTAATATGAGACTGCGAAGCGCGAGTTGATTTTTTTAAAATTAGACCTAAAAATGTTTATTGTTATCATGAACAGTGGCGTAATAACAGGCGAGGGGGGGGGGGCAGGGGGTACGTGCAATTAGCTCCCCTCCCCGCCGGATTTCACCGGGAAAAAAAAAAAGGGGAAAGGAGAAAAGGGAGAAAGAGAGAAAGGAAAGGAAAAGAAAGCCAGAAAAAAAGGAAAGGGGAAAAAGGAAAAGGGAAAGGGAAAAATAAAAAGAAAGGGAATTAAAGAAGAACATAAATAAGGAAAATCATGGAAGGAAATTAAGCGGGAAAAGAAAGGAAAGAAGAGCATGTGCATGAGAAGTACAAGGGCTAGTTATATCCCCACCCCAGGGGATCCCGGCTTATAACCTAATATATAAAGCTTTACCGTAAAAAGCCTAATTAATGTTTACTTTGGCTAAATTTCAAAAGCTATACTATCACATAAGTATAACTTACTTAATTTCAAAATCACTAAATAAAGGCCAAATTTTTCTGGCTCGATCGCTTAATTCGCTCGCTAGCGACTTTTAATTTTTCCCCGGGTTTTTCCTCATTTGCTAACGTTGTGCTCCCTTTGTGCTGCCTCAACATATTTCGTTTATTATCCGAAACTGCTTTGAAGTTAATTTGTGTTGTATATGACCCGCATTTGATAAAACAGTGACCATCTGCAATATGTTTAACGATATCACGAGGTTCCGGGGTCTCCGCCCCAGACCAGTGGCAGCACCAAGGCTGGAGGCACATTAGTCTGGTCTGTTAGCGGAATTATGTGGACACGGTGGACAAAAGCATGATTTTTTCTCCAGACCTTTGTTTATGTATGAGAATTAAAAATGGGGTATGCTCCAAAAAATCTGGCTGCAGGAACAGTGAAAAAATGGGTGAAAATGTCAAAATTTATGAGTTTAGATTGGTCTGATATATAGACTAGCGCTAGTGCAAAACTCAATAGCAGTGCATTATTTTGCATTGGTTTAGTTCTTGAATTCAGACCCTTTTTGAACAAATATTCTGTTTGTCCTCACATCTCGATGCACTAAATATCTGAATGCAGATGCTAAACAAGCCGAAGGGTGGTGATGGAGGGGGTTGAATGTTGGTGTGTATGTACATATTTTGGTCTTGGGGTAAAGATGTGCAAGACACATTTTTTGCATGTATTGGAAATTGTGTTGCCATGGTAACAGTGTATTATGGCAAAAATAAGGTACAAATCTTGCAGTTAGAACAACTTCCTCTGTTGTCATCCGATTATCATGATATTTGGCACACACATTGGTCTTGAGGTGAAGATGTCTAAGACACATTTTGTGTGTCTTTCAAAAATCTTGTTGCCATGGTAACAACATATTATTTGGTGAAAATTGGGGAAAAAATTACAATTCAAACTGCTTCATCAGTTTTTAATCAATTCTCATGAAATTTGACACACACATTGGTATTAGAGTAAAGATGTACAAGGCACTTTTTGTATGTGTTTCAGAAATTGTGTTGCCATGGTAACAACATATTATATGGCAAAATTTAGGTAAAAACCTTGCAATTTGAACAACTTCATCAGTTTCAAACCAATTTTCATGCATGAAATATGGCTCATACATTTGCCTTGAGGTAAAGATGTGCAGGAACCATTTTTTGTGTGCATTTGTCAGAGAGTATATTGCCATGGTAACCACATATGATAGCCAGAAATGCAGGAAAACTCATTGTGGATCAAACGACTTCCCCTTTTTTTAGTCAGTGCTCATAAAAGTTGGAAGAAATATTCATCTTTGGGTAAAGATTCATATTAAATTCTAAACTGCATTAAAATATATGAGTCACCTTCAGTAATATTTCTAGGTTTTGGGGGAGGAGCGGGATTGGTCCTTAAAATCTGACATCAAAATAAAGGTTAAAGGCGGTGTCCATTAACACTCTTGAAATAAGCATCCCCTCAAGGGCATAGGCTGGGGGTACACTGGGTGAATGTGAAACCTTCCGCTGTGGCAAAGGAGTTCCAACACTGGCAAGCAAAACAAAATGTGTACCCCTTCTACTTTCAACGGCTAATTTTCCAAACCTTAGTTCCACCTCCCCAAGATGTGCACCCCTCCCCATACCACTTCTATCTCCCCATGCTCAACCAGTCTACGCCTTTGCCCCTCAGGGGTCTTTGTATTTTAAAGCGAGACATTACTCCCTTTTTTTGGGGGGGAGGGGGGGGTCTTTAGAAAATGACCTCTTAAAATTTAAAGTTAAAGGATTACGACTAGGAACTTAACCCCCCCCCTGAAAAAATAGGGGGCTGAAAAATGCCCCCCCCCCCCATTAAAAGGTAAGAAGAGTCATTTGCACTTCAGAGTTCAGACCAATCATTTGATGTTTAATGCATTCTGCTTTGGTAAAAAATTGTTTACAGTAGCCAATTAATCATTGTTTATTTATATTCTCCTACTCAGTCTTTTATTCATATTCCATTCCTACTCTTTCTTTTTAACTATATCACATCACTCTTGATTTTGAGCTTCACCATACCATCTAATGTTTCCTCTCTCCTTTTTTTACCCTCTATCTCTCCAAGTATATTTTCTCTGACATTTTATAAAGTGTACCTTTAATCATGCAACTAATTATAGAAATATATATATACAAAAATCTCTGCACTTGTTTTAGAAATTCACTTGCAAATCCATGACTCAATAACATACCATATCAAAAATATGCATATGTGCACAATAAATTTTTGCCTTCTATTTTCTTTCATTTAATTTTTTCAGTATATTTCTGTGACAGCCCCTGCTTTATACATCCTACATCTCCAATTGTCAAAAAATGAATATTATGTTTCAGTAGCAAAATTGTTGGATGCAAGATCTGACTGTCACAAAAAATGCAAATAATTTTCCATTGGAGTAAGGACGAACGTATTCACTGTTCATTGAGCAAATGATTACTTTTATTTCTCTACATATATTCTAGTCATATCCCTTTCAGATGGTGGTAACTGCAGGAATGGGAAAACTCAGTGATATAACTAAAATTTTCACAGAGGATTTTCGGAAAACAACTAAATCCATTTTTTTTTTAAGCAACAGTTATTCCATTCTGAATGCTGCAACTATGAATTTGATGCACCTTTACCAAAATATAATATCATGACAGCCATTTCTTCAATTCTTTAAACTAGACATTAAATATAATAGCTAATAGTATTATTTAGGACAGAGTGTAGCCAAAATAGAGTTTAAAAGATTATGAAGAAAAGAATAAATGTCATGGTATTATATTTCAGTGTAGTTGTAAGCATTCAAAATGGAATAATTGTTGCTAGATAATAATGAATTAAAATAGCAAAGAAAAATGTACTTAGAGAGGGAGAAAAGAGGGGGGGGGGGAGAGGAAACAAAACAAGAAGGTATGGTAAAGCTCTAAAGTGCAAGAAGTGCAAAAAGTGATGTAAGAAAGTCAGAGTAAGAACTGAAATGAACAAATACTGAGTAGGAGATAAATAAAACGTTGATTAATTGGGCACCGGAAATGATCTTTTATCAAAACCAGAATGTTTTAGGCTTTAAATTAATACGCTGAAGTGTAAAGGATTTTTCTCCCCCCCCCTTTTTTTTTGGGGGGGGGGGGTCAGTTCCTAGTTGTAATTATTTCCTTTTACTCTTTATGTGGCAATTTTCTAAAGCCCCCCCCCCAAAAAAAAAAAAAAATGGAAGGTGCTTTCTTTAAGAGTGTTTAAGTTCCTAATGGCCATGGCCTTTAACCTTCTATATTTTTATGTTGTCAGTTTTTAAGGACCTCCTCCGCCCCCCCCCAAAAAAAAAAACCTATAAATATTATTGAAGGTGATTAATACAATGAATACCCTGCGCTATCTTATGATGTTAAAGGGGAATCCAACCCAAATAAACATTTGTTTTTAGAGGAAAAGGAAAAATCAGACAATAGGTCAAAGTTTGAACAATATCGGACAAACCATAAGAAAGTTGTGAATATATAAAAGTTGTAAACATTGGTAATCACTATATACCCATGAAGACTTCAAATTGGCCGCATATGTGATGTCATAATGATGTAAGGGAAGGACCACTCTTCCATGTACAGAAATAATTAATGGACTAAAATGTCTTTTTCAAAAGTTTTACTTCAAAGTGTATCTTTCTTTCATAAGGACATAAAACATTATACTAACAGGTTTATATTACGGCCCCAATGGAATTTAGGAGAAAACAAAAAATCAAAGGACAAGGCCAATGGGAAAGTTGTCCTTGCAGCCTCGCCCCTTGTCATAATTTACTTACCCATTGTCAATTTGAAATCTACATACTAGTGGCCTTAGGGATCTTAATTTTAAAGCAGCCATAACTTTATTTTGCTTATCCGATTGCTTTCAAACTTTCAACATTCTTATTTTTCTCCTTTTCCACACAACAATTTATGACCAAGGCTGGATTCCCCTTTAACACTGAATATGAATCTTTACCCAAAATTAATATTTGTGTAAACTTTTCTGAGCACAGGCTGAAAACAGAGAAGTAGATTGATCCACAATTGGTGAGTTTTCCCTGCATTTCTGGCTATATGTGGTTATCAAGGCAATGCACTCTCTGACAAATGCAAAAAAAAAAAAGGTTCTTGCACATCTTTATCTCAAGGCCAATGTGTGAGCCATATTTCATGCATGAAAATTGGTTTGAAACTGATGAAGTAGTTCAAATTGCAAGGTTTTTACCTAAATTTTGTCATATAATATGTTGTTACCATGGCAACACAATTTCTGAAACACACACAAAAAATGCATTGTACATCTTTACTCTAATACCAATGTGTGTGCCAAATTTCATGTGAATTGATTGAAAACTGATGAAGCAGTTTGAAATGTAAGGTTTTTTTCCCAATTTTCACCAAATGTTTTGTTGTTACCATGGCAACAAAATTTCCAAAAGACACACAAAAATGTGTCTTAGACATCTTCACCTCAAGACCAATGTGTGTGCCAAATTTCATGAGAATCTGATGAAAATAGAGGAAGTTGTTCTAACTGCAAGATTTGTACCTTATTTTTGCCATAATACACTGTTACCATGGCAACACAATTTCCAACACATGCAAAAAATGTGTATTGCACATCTTTACCCCAAGACCAAAATATGTACATACACACCAACATTCAACCCCCTCCACCACCACCCTTCTGCTTGTTTAGCATCTGCATTCAGATATTTAGTGCATTGAGATGTGAGGACAAACAGAATATCTGTTCAAAAAGGGTCTGAATTCAAGAACTAAACCAATGCAAAATAATGCACTGCTATTGAGTTTTGCACTAGCGCTAGTCTATATATCAGACCAATCTAAACTCATAAATTCTGACATTTTCACCCATTTTTTTCACTGTTCCTGCAGCCAGATTTTTTGGAGCATACCCCATTTTTAATTCTCATACATAAACAAAGGTCTGGAGAAAAAATCATGCTTTTGTCCACCGTGTCCACAAGTAGGGTGTTTTTTACGCTAACAGACCGGACTACATGGGGCATTTGCCCCCATGCAGCCAGTTGCCCCACCCCCGAAATTTTGAAGAAAAAAAATGTATAGTAAATGTTATAAGCATCCTGATAAAGCTGCAAAGTGCTCCAAAACAGTTCTTTCGTTCTTTTTAGTTAATTTTTGAAAATTTTCGCATCCATTCACTGTTAGCTCCCAACAATTTTTGCCACAGAACATAAATCTTTCAGGTCATTATCTAAAATTCAAAATGTCGCTCGATCGCGCTACGCACTCACATGCAGCAACTGTTGACTGAGATAAGTAAATTATCTGTTTACATGGGGCTTAAAAAGCCAATGTTTAAGTCAATATGCTTCTCGCGATTATAATTTTCATTATTCTTTTTAGCGAGATAAGTACATATCCTGCGTATTCATATATAGTTTTATCAATCAAAATGTTTTAGCTCACGCTAAATTGTTTGATTAGACATGCAGCCATCCAGTTCATGATTACAAAAAGTACTTAATTAGAAAGTCCATTTATCATCTCAGGATTTTAAACATTTTCAGCCCGCGCTTTGCGCTGGCATTATTTATTTTGTGAGATATCATCATAATGACTCAATGCAAACAGCTAGTCCTTAACAGGTTCCTTTTCAAGTCAGTATACAGTCTACATAAAAAAAAAAGATCGCGCTTCTTGCTCGATTTTGAGAAATAGGCAAAATATTTGTGTGTTGCCCCCCCCCCCCGTGTTCTTTTGTCTCCCCCGAGGTTAGAAATCCTGGTGTCGCCAGTGCCTCGGATAGCACTGGCCCCCAAAGTTCTACTACCGAGAACAAAAAAGAAAAGATTAAAAAAAAGGAATGGAAAGGAAGGTGTATAAGAAATGTTATTTTCTGAATACCATGTCAAAATCAATCTCAAAGTTAGATTTTCATGAAAAGCTGATTTTTTTCTCGCTCGCTTCGCTCGTTCGGGACTTATATTAAGCAATTTTTTTTTTGCTGTGAGCGCCATACTGTGCCCCCTCTTTTTTGTAAATATAGCCCTAGTAAAATCCTGTTCATACCTTATGATCGGTAATTTTTTGGCTCTGGGCCCTCCCCTGTTACGCCCCTAATCATGAATACGATATTTTGACCTCATTGGCAGATCCAGGGGGGGGGGGGGGGGGGCCGGGTCTAAGGCCATAAGGGGCCGGGGCCCCCTATTGACGGTGCAACAAAAAACAAAGAAGGGGGAGAAGGGGAGGGGGAGATCAGAAGAGGAGAAAGGCGCGTGAATAAAATAAAATGAGGGGAAGACTTGAAAAATAATTAAAACAAAATCTTTCATGTCAATTAATATATAATTTTTTTGCTCGCTCTTCGCGCTCGGACTGCCTGTAGGATGAACGCGCAATAAACTGAAATGGAGCTTAAAATATAAAGTTTTGAAGTCAATATTAAACAAAACATATTTTAGCTCAAACATCGATCTTTCATTATTTTGTTTTATTTAGAAATTGATTTTTTTTAAACGATCTGGATAATATCCCGATCGTTTTATGGTCTGAATATCCACACGAAAAAAGAAAGAAATAAATTAACTAGTGCTGCGCACTCGCATTATTTGATTGATTTATGAAATACCTATTCTCTTCGTGTATTCCATAAAGTTCATAAAATATCCCTTTTCAGGTCTGAATGTCAAAACTTATCAGCTAGCCATGCGCACTCGCATTTTTAATGAACTGGTCCCAGTTTACTTCTTTATGAGTTCTAACAACTTAACCTTTTCATAACAATTTATCAAAAATTTCGGCTCGCACCTTTTACTCACATTCAAAATTGTTAAAACAAACATATTACCTCATGCATCCTATCAAGGCCCTGCATGGGAACTAGTTTGGGCTCACGGGGGGGGGGGGGGGTGCTGAAGTAAATTTGCCAGGAAAAAAAGGGGGGATTCCCTGCAAAATGAATACCGTTTTGGTCCCCCCAAAAATGACAAGCAGATAAAATAAAGGGTTTCAACACAAAACGTTTGTAATTTTCCTCTCATATTTTTCGAATTTGCCACAGCTATATATAACAAAATTCCAAGGGGTGCTGCCAATGGAGAATAATACACGCAGCACCCTTAGCACTGGCGGATCCAGGGTGGGGCACAGTGTGGGCACATCCGGCCCGTGCCCCCCTTGAGAGGCATTGCCACAATTTCTAATGTAAATTTGCCGTTGTTTGTTTGTTTCTATTTCCGTCATAAAAATACATAACAATATATACATATGTAAAGAGACACAAAGAGTAACATACATAATGAAATGAATTCTAAACATTGATTAGAAAAGAAAAAAAAATGCTTTAAACATGCTAAGGAAGTTAAAAGATAAAAGACCAAACTTAAGACAAAAGACGGTTGGATAACCCATATTCAGCTGCACCAATTATATGTGCAGCTGGTCTTCAATGGGGACCAAATAAAAGAGAGAGAGCGTCATAGGGAGAGAAACATGAGAACAGAAAAGAAGACAAAAGAGGGAAAGGAAAGAAGAAAGAAAAGAAAAAGTAGAAAAGAAAGAAAGAACGAAGAACAAGAACAAGAAAAAAAACGGCTCGGTGTAAAAATGGCAGAGGTAAAAATGGCAGAGGTAAAAATGGCAAAAGTAAAAATGGCAAAGGTAAAAATGGCAGAGGTAAAAATGGCAAAGGTAAATATGGCACAGGTAATAATGGCAAAGGTAAAAATGATAGAGGTATAAATGGTCAGTTTTAAACCCCCATGCCAAAAAACCCAAAAGCCCCTCCATGTACAGAAGATTAAATATGAAAGGTTCTGAGAAGAAATTTGGAATTATAATGTTTGACTAATGGAAAGGGTAACATTTTCAAATGATGCTGTAGATCTTCTGCACCAAACTGATAACGCTTGAGTTGGTATTTCTTATTATTTCCTGGACTTACATGCACGGTCTTCTCATGTCAAATCGCACTTCTAATATTCAAATTTGAAGCACACTTTGGATCCCAAGTATTATACTTCATTCATTACAGGGGAAATTCACACTGACATAAAGATTATTGTAGAAATAGCAGAAAATAATTAAAATGATACTGGTGGGGGTTTTAGGGAATCCATCAAAGATTTAAAAAGCTGTTAGAATTTTACATTTTAACGGTGACGTCATTTGTGAGCAGTTTTTCCCGCATATGGTGTAATAAAAAATATCAATGAAATGTCAATTTCTAAAAAAAAAAAATGAAAATGGCTTTTATTGTAACATACAAATAATTTCACATCCGCACCTGAAAGATTTTTTTTAGCAATCATGAACCACTGATTAAAATATTGAAAAGTATACATTTTGGTGCATTAAATACGGGGCAGCTGCTAGTATATGACGTCACAGATCATAAAAACTCAAACTTCTAATAACTATCTTAATCTTTTAAGGGCTTGCCGCAAACTTTCACCAATATATTTTTCTGCTAATTTTACAGTAAACCATTTGTGAGGGTGAATATCCCCTTCAAAACAGGTCGATAGAATGGTACCTAAGAAACACCTAAAAATTCAAATCCCTGATTCGCTACACATTTCAAAATTAATGCGGTAACCGTTACCATAGAAACTAGGTTAGGAACCTGACATCCACTTGGACTAGGTGCAATGAGGTATTGCTCTGAAAAACTGAACACTATAGTTGCTATAATTATATCATTTACATTAAACTATATACGTATCATATCAATATCTATTCGGATCCATTATGATGTTGAAATATGAAAAATTGCTTTTATTGCAGAACGTTTTGTTATTTTTCTGTTATCCAAGTTATGCCAGTGGTTCAAAGAAATCCCGAACTTGTCTATTTCAGTGTGTTAATGGTAGCGCACATTGGTCTTTACATTAAAATTTGTTGGTTATGTATGGGATGAAGTGCTGTTCTACTATACGAACTGGCCAAGATAAATACTTTCATCAATCACTAATTGAAATTATTTTGGCATGAAATAGTTTGAGTTTGATCATATCAACGATAAAGTATAGACCTAAAATGATGACAGAAAAATCCATATAATATCTAATCAGTTCATAATACTCCTTTCGTCGAGAGGAGTCCATTCAAGTTCAATAACTATGATTGATATTAACCGAAAAGGTTCTGTTTTTTTCCTTGTTGATGTAGCATATCATGATCTTTACCTCTGCCATTTTTACCTCTGCCATATTTACCTCTGCCATTATTACCTCTGCCATTTTTACCTCTGCCATTTTTACCTCTGCCATTTTTACCTCTGCCATTTTTACCTCTGCCATTTTTACCTCTACCATTTTTACCTCTGCCATTTTTACCTCTGCCATTATTACCTCTGCCATTTTTACCTCTGCCATTTTTACCTCTGCCATTTTTACCTCTGCCATTATTACCTCTGCCATTTTTACCTCTGCCATTTTTACCCGGCACCAAAAAACACTATCGGTTTTCTTACTCCCACCCAACTACCCCCTCCCCCAGAAACACAAGTGTGCCCCCTTTTGAAAGCGAGGACCCTTTTTTTTTCTTAAATTTTCCGTGGACGAAATGACCTTAAATTTTGGGCTAAAACCCTTTCTTTCTTTTGCATGTCCAATTTTTTCTTCGGAAAAATGTCCCTCCCCCTTTGGAAAATTCTGGATCCGCCCCTGACTCCCAGCATTCCCAGGGCCATGCATCCAATTATAAAAGTGCTGAAATGTCCAGTTTTCAGGGCTTAATATCAACAAATTTCGCGCTTTCATTAGATTATTAAGTGTGATAATGTCCTTTTGTGAATCCCTCATCCTTAATTTGCCCCTTTTTCAGATCAGAATATATATATTTAAAATAAAATTCGGCTCGCGCTTAGGAAAAGGAATAGGAAGATAGTCATCGTTTTCAGATAATGTCAAAATGGTTTAGAATGTTCTGTTAAAAAAAAAAGGCAGCTCGCGCTCGCAACATTTTTATTAAGTGCAATAGATATCCTCTTTACAAATTTTTACACACTGCTTAAAGGACAAGTCCACCTCAACAAAAAGTATATTTGAATAAAAAGAGATAAATCCAACAAGCTTAATACTGAAAATTTCATCAAAATCGGATATAAAATAAGAAAGTTATGACATTTTAAAGTTTCGCTTAATTTCACAAAACAGAAATATGCACATCCTGGTCGGTATGCAAATGAGGAGACTGATGACGTCATCCACTCACTATTTCTTTTGTATTTTATCATATGAAATATGAAATATTCTAATTTTCTCCTCATTGTCGAGTGAAACAACGATTGATTCCTCTCTGAACATGTGGAATTAGTATTTTTAAATACTATATGGTTCAGTGAAGTTGGTCCTTATTGTCAAATTTGTAAAAAATGAAATATTGTATAATTCAAACAATAAAAAACAAAAGAAATAGTGAGTGAGGGACATCATCGACTCTCTCATTTGCATGTCACTGGGTTGTGCATATCACTGTTTTGTGAAAAATAAGCGACACTTTAAAATGTCATAACTTTTTTTTTTTTACATCCGATTTTGATGAAATTTTTAGCGTTATGCTATTTATATTTTTCTCTATTTATTCAAATCAACATTTTCTGGGGTGGACTTGACCTTTAAATTTACCTTTTTTTTCAGATCGGAACTTGGTAAAAAAAAAATCAGCTCGCCCTTCGCGCTCGCGTATTTGATTTAGGACAATACCCGTCCTTCCTTTTCATGAAAATAAAACGTGTTTCGAATAACCAGATTCTAGATCTAAATCTATGAAAAAAAGAAAAAAGAAAAAGTACTCGCGCTACGCGCACGTATGTTTCTTGAGATAGGGCCTCCGTACGCAGATTGTTCCTTAATTAAAACGTGAAATTATCCAGTTTCAGATCAGAATATAAAAACATTTGCTGCTCGCATATCCATCCTTTTCATCAGGCGCGATTCTAGACTAAAAAAAAAAATTGGTGGGGCTTAAGGGGGCTTGAGACATTTTCGACGTTGGTGTATTCAATGCAATGGAAATGAGCTACGTGAGATACTAAAGTGATGAAGCAAGTAATCTCCCGCCCCCTAGCTGGTCCCTAAAGATTTGTTGATATTATGCGAAGGAGCGTAGTGACCGAGCAAAAAAGTTACTAATTCAAAATACTTGAGAATGTTTTTCATAACCATAAAGCTATACGTGACCCATCTGGCCCTGCTATACGATTATGTACATAACTGCATGTGATTTAACTTCACGATAAGGGGGGGGGGGGGGGGAGGGGTCAAGAAGTAAGACGGAAACTTTCTTTGTTACTTTTTCCATGCATATTCATACGTGAGCCAAGTGTAGGTACAAGCGAAAATTCTCACTTTCAAGAGCAATATTTTCTTTTAGAGACCTTTTAAACGTAATATAAGATACAATGGCAGGATTAAAAAAAATGTCAATGGTACCAACCCCCTTTAACATGTGTTTAAAAATGTTACCAGCAAATGTGGTGACCGGGGAGAAAAGTTTCAAACAGAAACCTAGCATTTGGAGCACTTTAAATTATGAAAAAAAAAAAGGAATCCAAAACATCTTTATATCCCTGAATGGGATATTCTACATGTGGAATGCCTTCAAAGGATCATGACCCGGGATCGCTGCCCTGTATAGACATAACATGCATAACCATGAGTGTGCATAACACATATCGATTTGCTCCCCCAATATTTTGACGTTACAGAATTAGTCGTATTTAATGCAAAATCTGTTTGAAAAGCATCGGGAAGCACTATAAAACCTTTATACTTGATATTAAATTACTATATAATATATTAAATTGTCAATTCGGCGCTCTTCATATTTATGCAAAATTCTGTGTTGAAATCTTGGATATTTCTTCAACCCCTCCCCAATATGGACACTACATCCCTGACTCTAAACTACGTTTAAAATAATTTTAGCCTCGGACAGAAAGAAAATAGCAACCGAACCATTAGCGGGGAAAATCATATCCTAACGAATAGCATAATTTCAGAGCGCTTTTGACGAAAATAGACAAGCCTATAGTGAACACTTGAATTTCCAGAGTTGGGGACGACACTGGTGTTTTCGACAAAGACTTCTTGGTTGTTCTTTGTCGTGAAATGTATTTGAAAATACATTTTCTATGTTCTTCAATCTGTTTTTTGCGGTGCGATAACATCACCCTGATAAGAGGAAGAGCGAATGAAATTACAAGAACAAAAAAGTCGCAGGAAGTTGCAAACTAGGTTTTATTTATATCCATCAGCTTAATAATGCTTAAAATATTGTGTTAGGTAATATATGTATGGCACACGTATCAGCGGAGTGTATAAAATGATCTTATTCATTGTCCTGTATAGTCTCATCTCCAATCTCAAAAGTAAAACTATGTGTAATAAACGATGTTGTTCCTTATTTATATTATTAAAAAGGATTATTTTCATCATGATCAAATTATGTCAAGCAAACATTTTTTTCACATTTTCAGAAGTTTTAGAAAACATATATGTCATTCTATGTCAGGTTTGTCTTGAGATATCAGGGGAGTATATAGTTTAATGTTATCTTAATAATGATAATGATTAATGATAGTGAATGTTTATAATGTGCCATGTCTGTCTAAGAAAATAAGATATACCGCGGGAGCCCAGGATACTTTCCGCAATTAACATGGACGTATGAACAGTCATTGTATCCCTAGAAGTGCTATACAAATAAATAATAAGATATATACCACACTCACCATTTACAGAAGTCGAATAAAAAAAATCAAGTTTTTGAATAAGAATGGAATTTTCTTCGATCGATAGCGTACGTTAAGCATAAACGAAAATAAAAATATCAGAAAATTTAAGGACCGAGCTAAAATAGAACATTCATCTCTTACCCCATTCCGAAAAAAATAAAATGCCTATTTCGATCCACTCTTGTTTATACTCGGTTATACCTACTTCGCAAAAGTCATTAATAGGTCGTCTATCGTAATTCTCCATGTTGCATTTCAGAAATTATTTGGATGTGATGAGCATTTATGGTTGGAGGCTAATACCCTACATTTCAGTGGTCAAACTTTGAACGTGCTATTACAGACGATATAGGCCCGTATTCTGAAGTCGGGTTAAACTTAAACTCAGGATTAAAGTTGTGGTTTTAGTATGGATAGCCAATTGTTACATAAATCACTAACAGTAGAGATATCATGTTTCAGCTCATTTTGGCTCTCAAATTATTCTTAATTATATAGAAAGTATAAATAGATGATTGTCTTCACCATCGATGAATCAGCTAGAAAGAGCACAGTAGACATAAGAAACGTACAAATTTTTACACTTTTGGCTTCCCATAATTTTAGCGCAGAGTTAGACTATGGTCTAAGTTAAACCTGACTTCAGAATACGGGCCATTGTATTTTAACTAGACATCTCACTATTATGCAATAGTAACTTCATAATTTTCGTGGGTATCTATTGTCCAACCCACAGCTCCTTCTAAAGTTTCCCCCACCAATGGGGTTTTATTTCTTGTTTCAGTTTGGCTCGGCTCCTCTTCCGATGTCGTAAACCCATTCTGATTGGCCAACGGTGGGTCTGATGATGTAGGTGACCACGCCCACCCTAGCAACCAGGATGGCTTCCCGCTTGGCCGCAAAGGGAAGGCATAAACCTGAATGTTCGAATCCTCATCGGTGATTGGATAATTGAATAGTTTACTATCAATAAAGATGTTCATATTTCCTTTACTCTGTGTTTCTTTAACAAAATGGTGATCCCAGAGTAGATCTGTGTCTAATTTAATATTGCTTTCTTCAACCAATGAGCGCATCCTGAACGCGTCAATTAGCCAACCAACGCCAAGGAATCCACATGTGAATAAATAGGCCACGCCCATCTTCCAGTTACGTAAATAGAAGTGATGAAGCCCAAACGGCCCTAAAGGAGTAAACCACAGGAAATATGTATCGTCCAAGTGATATAGAGAAAATCTCAAGTCTTTCAGCTCTGTTTTTGTTCGCTTGAAGATAACCGGCAATCGTAAAATATCAACCAAGACTCCGACACCAGCCATTCCAAAGGTGAAAAGATAAACAAATCCATAGAAATAACGTCTCATGTAGAAGTGGTGAAGTCCAAAAAAGCCCAGAGGAAAGACTAAAGAATAAGCAGTGTCAAGGTGGAGTGTGCACGCAGGACTCGAGGAGACGGGTTTTCCCGAACGGAGGTCTCGGATGTCTTCGTTCGCCCTTCGGACAAGTATCGGGATACGGAAAAGGTCGAAGAGCCATCCGAACCCAATAAAGCCGAGTGTAGCGGTGTATAGCAGGCTAAAAGCGTCGTTTTTCCGAAAAGTTCCGAGATACATGTGGTGCATTCCTAGTGGGAGGGGGGGGGGGGATAATCAAAGAAAGAAGACATTGAGAATTTTGTCACATTAAATCAAGAGGATTATTCAAATTTTTATTAACATATTTAATTTTCTATATTGCAAACAATATGAACGTTACGAGGCTATACTGACAAGTTAAATATTTCCCTTAAGTGATTTTGAAACAAGGAAATATAAAACCAAGGGAGCTAGGATTCTCCTTGAAGTACTAAACATATATTGATCTCAATGCAATTATAATATCTTTAGTGGTGACGACGATAAGTGAAAAAGTTAAAATGGAGGTCACAAAGGTATGCGACTTACGACGGATTCAAGAACATTAGAAATTTTATTGTCAATGCCCTTCATGACAAAGCAAAACCGAGAAGTCTTTGCCGAAAAATTGTGAATTAAAACTGCAGTTTTGTCCAGGACTCTGATGATGTTGATGATTATGAAGATGATGATGGTGATGATGATGAAGATGATGATGGTAATGATGACGAAGATGCAAGGTGATGATGGTAATGATGATGGTTGTGATGATGTTGATGATGATCATGTCGATGGTGATAATGATGATGTTGATGATGATCATGTCGATGGTGATAATGATGACGATGGTGGTGATGATGGTGGTGATGATGGTGATGATGATGGTGGTGATGATGGTGGTGATGATGATGGTGATGATGAAGATAGAGATGGTGTCGATGAAAATGATGGTGGTGATGGTGATGATGATGATGGTAATGATGATGACGATAAAGCCTTTAAGCATCTATAAAATGAAGACAAACATCACGTTAAAGGAAAGATGAATGATAGCAGCTGATGCACGTCTATAATAATAAAAATAGTTTAATAAATATTGAAATACAGCTAACTATGGAGGAAAAAAGTTGTTGTTGCTGTTTTTTGTGGAGGGGGGGGGGGGGGTTCAATCTTACCAAAGAGTCCCCAAGGTGGGATAGCATAGAGATATGCATTCACCAGAGATCTTTCCTCCAATTCACCAAAGGGCACGGCATAGAGTACGTATCCATTCTCAGCCTCCTCTCGTCGTATCCTACGAACGGACTCAACGATAGATGGTAACCGGAACCAGTCTATCAACCAACCAATCCCGAAGAAGCCCAGAGTAGCAGTGTAGAGAAGACCTTTTGTGCGCATGCCCAGATAGTAGTAATGCGCTCCCAGGAATCCCAATGCGATACAAAGTGCGTACGTTCGCGCGAGAGAGATTCGACTTGCAATCGTCGGTTGGATATTCGAGTCGGTATCCGTGTCATCTTCGACATCGCCATCGTAGTCGTCTTTGGTGATCGTTTCCTGTTGACTACTGCTCGACGTCATATCGGTGCTTGTAAGTGCTTCTAGTTCAGCGGGATCGTTGCTGTCTAAAGAAGATTCGCGTCGAAACCCAAGTTGACCGTCCAATAGAGTCATCATTGCACGGGGATTAAAGCCAACGTCAACATCTGTAAAATATGCAGAAGCAAACAAATATATCTGTCGGTCAATATTATCATGTTTTACTTAAACCCCCATTCCACAGAGAACAAGACCGCTGAAAGACCTTTAAAAGTCCATAAATTCGGGTTGATCTTTCAGAGGTCTCTCAATGAACCTACAATGGTCTTTGAGGTCTTACACGAGTCCTGACCAATCTTTCAGTGGTCTTCGTGGTCTTCATGGGCTCCAAAACCTTTTGAAACGGTTCAAAACAGTCTTACAACGGTCTTACAGGAAAGCAGTCTTTCGATGAACTTTCAAAGGTCTTAATAGTCTTTCAATGATCTTTCGGCAGTCTCTCAAGATTTTTGCGGAGATCACTGTAAGACTCCTGAGAGATCATTGAAAGATCATTCAAAGATCATTGAAAGACCAGGCAGGGTCCATGGAAAGAATTCTGAAAGATCACTTGTTGCATAAAAGATCTCTGAAATACCACTGACAGATCTCTATAGTACTAGTCTAAGACCAGTAAGACAAGAAATATCCATCAGTCTTTCAGAGTTCTTTGACATGTTTGAGGGGTCTTTCTGAGCCATTCCACAGAGATGACAAATTTCAGTGTTGTTGAAGACCGCTGTAAGACCTCTGTCTTTCAGTGGTCTTTCAATGGTCTCCGTTCTGTGGAATGGGGGCCTTACATAGGATGGAGTCGACCGATGGAATTCCCCTCTTGAAGTTGATCATAAGTCCATATGATGAACACCAAATGAATGAATAAGTCCTTTGGAAGCGCACAGGGACGTTTTGTAAAAATGTGATATGCGCTATACAAGAACTGAGTTATTATTATTATTATCTATAGACCAGGGGCGGATCCAGGAAATAATAAGGGGAGGGGATGATTTTTTTTAACCACCCCACGCATCCTCCCCCAATATTATCAAGGGATGTGAGGGGGGGGGGCTTCTTTTCCCTAGATTTTTTTACCTGGTCAGTAAGCATGCTGAAGTCTGCTGAGCGTGGAAGAGACATGTTTCATCTAATTTAAGAGCACAGCCCTCACAAAAAGGACTTTGTCCCACTGATCTCAATCAGATCAGTGCTTTGTCATTATCACACTTCAAATTTTGTACAATCGCTAATGGGAGAGAAACAGAGGGTCGTTTCGACCCTACTTGCCCCCCATGACGAACTATCTCATGCATGCCTCCTGGCTAAGTCGACTCGTGAAGACGGGTAAGAATTTGGATTCCGAATATCGTCGGGAGGAGAAGTCAGCTCGTTAAGTCGATTTCATGACTTTGTAAGGACGAAAAGAATAAGACAACATAGAGGTATATCCTATACAGGTCTTGTTTTCACTGAGTGTTATGGTATGCACCTGTAATCCAAGATATACGAGGGGAAGTTACAAACTGACGCAGATCGAGGTTCGAGCCATGATCACGTCTTTGGGATGGTGATGATGTTAAAGGTTGGTACCAGACGTAAATAATCATAAATTATCTGATTTATTTACACGTCTGGCAATACTCAATTACACACACGCACACACACACACACACACACCCTTCCTCACACACACACAACTCCCACACCCTCACACACCCACCCTCACACACAACTCCCACACCCACACACCCTCCCCCCCACACACAACTCACACAACTCCCACACCCACCCCCACACATCCTCACACACTCCTATCGTTCAATGAAGTCGTCTTCCTCTTAACCAAATCTACAACATCAGATCAATCCATAAGATTGGAGGTCATTATTATTGATGATTGATTGATGATCTATTTCGCCAAGGAGGTATCAGTCGAGGTTCAGACGATATATCAACATCGTAATCTTATGGACGGTCTTTGAGATGACGAACCATTGATCAACTAACGATTATGTATATACGACCTTTGAACCCTTTGAGGATACGCATTTTATCTATCTGTAAACACTCTAGTGTTTCCGTTTCTCTTTGTTAGCCTTTCTTATCAATAGACACTAACATCCAGATGTCAATACGTTGAATCATATATATTTGTGGTAGGTATAGGTCCATGTGGTAGGTCATGTATCAATAGAGATCGAGTAAGGAAGAATCACAAACTGTAAAGCGTGCGTGTGCATGTGTGGGTACGCGTGTGGGTGTGTTTGGGCTTTTGATGGGGGCATTTGCACCTATGCCATCACAGGGACTTTACCTTGATATTTTGATAAGGGGGAATTAAGGGGCAAGACAAACTATTAAAGGTGACGTCATAATTATGTTATCGAATTACACACCCTGAACTGCTCCATTTACAATCCTCTTCCTTCTTTCCTCCCTTTCCCCTGTTTTTTTTTCATTCTCCCCTTACAATATATCACTAGTTGGAAAATAAAATCACACGGGCAGTCGCATCCTTCTTGTGGCGGCGCCCATGTGCCATCACCCTCCGTCGCGGCCGTCTTGACACCGTTAATTCCGGATTCAAGGGTGTTGCGCTTTACGCCATCCATAAATTTGGTATGCAAGAGAGCGTAGCGAACGAGCGAGACATTTTGTCAGTTTCATGGGGAATCCAGTTTGGATTTGCCTCGTGCCCACCTCCCTATATCGTAGCAGCACCACTAGAGAGAGTACTTTTAAACTTGGTGTTAAACTGACACCAGTCGGTATCTCTCAAGGACGTACCTTTATCTGAGGTGTTAAAATTACACCCTAGAGATTGAACATAACGCCCAAGAGTGTTAGAGTAACAGCCAATGGTGTTATAGTACATCCAAGTGTGACTTTGAGTAAAGCATCGGTCGTCATCGAAGGAACATTACGACATTAATTAGCAATCACTTCGAAGACGCTTTCTATAACGCAGAGAATCTTTTGTCAGAAGCCCTTCATAACAAAGCAGCCTTTGTCGAAAATCGATGAATCAAAACAACAGTATCGTCGTCGTCTTGGACGCAGGACAAACGACATATTTCCGATTTTTTTTGCCCGGTCCGAATCTTAAGACGATGTGCTGTCCCGGTCCATCAACTTTCGACAATGACCTCTAATCTGTCCATTGTAATTTATTTGACGGGCATTTTTAATAGATTCTGAACGTTGCCGAAAGCGTCCGCGAAGTGGATGCTAAAATACGCTATTAGCTTAGACGACGCTTAATCATTACTCAAAGAGCAAAGAATGGTTTTGTGTTTTCCCCACAAACTGATTTTATCGACATAATGATTAACACTATAATTGTGTTTAACCATTAATCTATCGCACAACAGAAATCAAGATAAGATTAAGAAAGAAAGAAAGAAAGCAGGAAAGAAAGAAAGAAAGAAAGAAAGGAAGGAAGGATGGAATGAAGGAAGGAAGAAAGAAAGAAAGAACAAATAAAAGAAAGGAAGGAAGGAAAAAAAGAAAGAAAGAATGAAAGAAAGACAGAAAGAAAGAAAGAAAGAAAGGAAGGAAGGAGAGAAGGAAGAAGACAGACAGCAAGATAGAAAGAATGAATGAAAGAACGAAAGATAAAATGAAAGGTGAAAGTAAGAAAGAAATAAAGCAAGCAAAAAAAAATCTTAGAAATAAAAAATAATAAACGAAAGAAAGGAAAGAAGATGGAAATAGAAAAAGAAACAAAAAAAAAAGAAGAAAGGAAGACAGCCCTCCAAGAAAAAGACGAAAGGAAGAAAAAGAATGAGTTGACTTCAAGAAATCCTATACAAAAGTGTCCTACCATTTTTATTTTGGGGTATAATATGCCCTTGAGAATTACATCACAAAATAATTCCTTTGTTAAACAAAATTATGCAAAGATTTCTTTTAGACATTTTTATAATTTATAAAATGTTTAAAAGAAATCTCTGCTGCATTAATTGTTTAGCAAGGAGAATTTAATATTGCATTATTATCCTAGTTTAATCTACTGGAAATTATAATTATATTTGATAGCATGACTGTCTAAAAATAGAACTGAGCTAACATTATGACTTAAACAAATATTCTCTCCAATGCCTTTTGGAGCTTAGTAAACATTAGTGCATGTATGGATATGAATACAGCATTACCGATATTGAAACTCTACCGTATAAATGGAAGTTCGCTTGAATAAACGAGTCGAACGATTAGAAAAAAACGAAAAAAAAAAAAATTTCAAACGATTCCTTCATAAGGAGTATGAAAGTTCTCTAATGATTAGGCACAAAATGTTCATAAATAGAATGATTTCAAAGTTTAGGAGTATTTCAAGAAAATGGTAAGGCGAGATGTATGATTAATTTTGCAAATATATCCTATCGGTATATTCAATCTTGATGTGCTAATGTTTGGAATCTGTTTTATTGGTGTTGCTTAGGCTCAAAATACTGGTTAGCTCGTTGTGGAAATATGTCGGGTAAACAACCCAGATCCTAATATCGCACAGTCAATAAAATCCACATGCAGTAACTTATAATATCACTGGAAATGAATAATTCTTATACAGGTTTTTGCACTCATCGAATCCTCGTCATATTGGTTGGACCAAAATATTGTCAATTTAAAATCACAACATGATGATCATTCTATTCATTGGAATGATATAAATCCATTTATCGTAGGTATTACCCCCACCGAGCTCACACCCTTTAGAAACTACCTAGTGGTCTGTGTTGGTTAGAACAAGATAAAAGACTTACCTCAAAGTTAGCAGTCCAACTTTACGGAATGAAGTGCACTCGGTGGGAGCTCGTTGGTCTTAAAACCTCAGCTAAAGACTGCTTTCTGAATCCTTTACCACTGGTAAAATGACATTCCCTTGGCTGATCATTGGATTAAAAATCAGAAGAGTATACCCTCTATACTTCTCGTTTTAATATTGATGACAACACCTACGTGAGGCATGCATTACAGAGCCCAACCTTACAGCGGTATGTAGTTTTGTTTGTCGATTTCCCGCCTTCCTTGATTGTGACATCATTTCCATGTTCACATTATATTGGTACGCGTATAATAATTACTCATGCCGATAACGCTCAGTATCAATGCACGTAAAATACGGCTCAAGCATTATAGTTTTGTTTAATGAGAACACACTCCTGTTAATATTTGAGAAGGGTAAATACGTGTGTGATGTATAAAATGATAAATACGAAGTTTAGCAAATATATGAACTGAAGAGGGGCCTTGTTGAAACTTTATTAGTCTATGCCCTGACCAAAAAAGAAGGGGTTACATCAGTGGCGTACCTAGGATTTTCAAAAGGGGGACAAATTCGTCCGCCAAAAAAATGAAAAAATAAAATAAAAAAAAAAAAAAGGTCTTCAACCACAAGTAAAGGACATTTCGTAGCAGAATAAAATTGACAAGCAAAAAAAAAAAGGTCTTCAAGTTCAAAGGAGGGGCCCACTTGTGGCTCGTCATGGATCAGTTTTGACTCGTCAGGGGGGGGGGCAGGGATACGTCCCTTGCATGTGTTGTGACTCGTCCTCAGGTACGCTAATGGGTTACATGGGGTGTTTGCCCTCCCTTTTTGGTTGAAGTACTTTTATCGGTGCCAGGTAAAAATGGCAGAGGTAATAATGGCAGAGGTAACACTCCCCGGTAAAGAGATGTACTTTTGTGAAGTGATGATGAGAAGGGATAGCTGAACCATCTTTTAGGTGAATATCTCTTTTTTTATTGCCAAACTAAGTGTGAGGGGGAATTATGGGTGTTCATTTACTTTGGGGAGTAGTAACCACTTTTATTCCCTCGTAGAGGGGAAATCTTTCGTCGAGAAAGCTTTCTTTTTGGAAGCCGGAATACCCACTTCCCCCCCTTTTCGGATTGTTAAATATTTTTGGAAAGCAATTCAGATTGACTATGAAACCCTACATCCGCCTCGGGGTGGGGGGGGGGGGGTTGACTTTGACGATGACGAATGTGATGATACAGAGCATTTGCCTAGTCTGCAGGCACAGACCCCGATTGGAACTTTGTTGATCAACAAGTGTGCCTCCACGCAAAGACTAGCACATACAAAACTTGCTGTTCCTGAGCGAGAGGGCCTTCGCTACACAAGGCATGAGTAGGCTGCAATTCAGACCCTTAACTCGAGTGAAGGGTCTGCCCAACAGACTAGAATTTTCCCAGCACCATGACTAGTAACAATCGTTTTTATAGCTTTAGACTGGCTTTCAGGTAATTATGCACAAACCGTTAGTAGCCTTTTGCCCCTTTATTCATACGTTCATTATAATTCATGAAAATTTATGAGAATTTCAACAATCTTATTTTCAATTGATTCCAACTAAATGCAGTGTTATACAGGACCCTGTGAACGATTTTGTTAAATAGGGGGCGTGGGTTTGGTAGAATAGTTTTACAAGGAAAAAAAGTTTTCACTACAAAATGAAGGGGATTTTTGTTATATTTCTACTTTTTAGCATATCTCATTTCTATGGGGTGCTGTATCATTATTGTGAATAACACACGCACCACCCTCAGGCAAATCTGGGGGGGGGGGTACTTCGGCACCCCCAGCCTCTCCGGTTCCCATGACCTTGGTCTAATACCAGCACCAGACCACATATAATTGGGATCTCACGTATATAGAGCCCCCAAAAATGCAGCCTTCATGTTAAGCATGCCTCTTTTTGTCAACATTTTACAGAAATCATTTTTTAATCGTTAAGATGTCGCTAATTTGTTCTTTTTAGATTACCCTGCTTTACTTCTAGAAGCAAATGATTTTTGTAGGTTAAAAGAGAGTAATTGATAGAGCTGAAGAATTTCGAGAAACAATGAAGGGGGGGGGGGAACCCAACGTGATTTTGCCTTAAAATTATTTCTTGGCCTTGGACGTATTTAAGTAACTGACCTAGATTTGGCATTTGGACTTAAAATAAAAAAACAATTTATAAATATTAAAATTCCAGACTCCTCACAAAGAATCAAGAAAGAGACTTTTCCTTCGTAGGCCCTAGACTACAGCCTATGAGCAGGAGTGGGTCCAGCTTTCGCTCAAGGGGAGTGGGAGGAGGATTTTAACCCACATTTTCCCCCAATCGGCAGCTAAAACCTCATATTTGTTTTCTTAACTAAAAACTTAAATTCTATAAGGTATCTCCTAATGCCTAAATAAAAAAAAAACAAGAATCGAGAGTTGCGTTTAAACGGAACTAAACAAAAAATGAATGTATAAAAAGAGAGCACAAGACATTACGCACTTTTCTTGGAGTTGTGTTTGATCGCAACTCTTTAACAGACCCAGTATCATGTGAAAACGTATTTTTACATTTTTATCTCTCATAACAACATCAGTTTCAAAGGAACTTTAACTTTTTAGAAGAATTTCAGTGAATCCAAAATATATTATTAACGAATAAGTCACTACCTAAAATTGATATTTTGGGTCATGGATATGGAATAATCCCAAGCTGTTCTTGACAACATTGTAAAAGACATCCCCCATCAGTGGCGATTTGAATGCGAACATTTCTCTCATACTCTCAACCTTACACTCAATCATATTTCTCATGTCAATCATTATGTGCACTCTAAAAAAATATTGGGTAAAAATGCTGCATGAGGGTAATTATTATGTCCAACCAACATTGGGCATTTCTTTTGGGCATTTTCATTTATCCAGTGTGATGAAAATTTTGCCCATTCTGAAGTAATTGCTGCTATTTGTTTAACCTTATGCTTCCCGCATTGGGTAAAATACTGCCCCAAATTGGTTCGACACATGATTACCCTCATGCTGGTTACAAATTTACCCAATATTTTTTACAGTGCTATCTTACTTCGAATATCTTTCACTCAACCGCGTAGCCAGGATTTCTTTTTGGAGGGGGCGGTAAATGCACGCGAAGCGTGCCGACACTTACAGAGCGCGCGAAGCGCGCTCCCTAGGGGTGGGTGCAGGGAGGGGGAGTTTCCCCCTCCAGCGCGAAGCTTTTGGTGTTTCATAAATTAAAATGAAAAGGAGCCATCTCTCTTGTCTCTAGTACCTATATCAGCTCCAATTCAGTTGACTATATTGTGATTTTGAACCTTGTTTTCAAAAGTGATTGTGAATTAACGCACAAAAAGGAATACAATGGAGGAAATTAAAATCATAATAACCCCGCACGAAGCGCGGAAGCTAAAGCGTTTTATCAATTTTTTTGCCATGAAAAGGGCCCTGAGAAAAGGGTATTCTCAAAGATATATTGAATACTTCCCTTGGAAAGATCAGATTTGATTACAAACAATTTAGCGACAGTGCATATCTTTAACTCGCAAAACAGAGGAAAAGAAGTGTATATGCCGGGAGGAAGATATTCCTCACCGCGCAGAGCACTAAAACTCTGAAATTTCAGAGGGCGGACGTTTCATTAAATGCAGATATCTCTAATACCCCATCGGCTCTAATTCAATTGTTTTCCTAAGATTATATTGAACTTCATTATAAGGAAAATAGTGCGCAAAAACTTCTGTGATTTATTGAAATTATATAAAAAAGGATGCCTAATTTCTTTGACTTATCCTGAAGCGCTTCATTTTGAATTATAAAGAAACATAAGTGTCATTCAAAATTTCAAACTGAGGGCGCAAAACAGGACAGGAGATGAAATGTGCAGGGAAATGACATGAAGATTAATAGAATTTGATAAAAAAATATTGTACTTTTTTATTTAATACGACACGAATTTTATACCTTCCTCTTTTTAAATTAGGGACCTGTTTGCCCCCAAATTATGTTTGCTTAGTAATGAGCTGAAAAGCGGGAGAAGTTGACTTTATGGAGGTGACGGCAGATATTGATTTAAAGATTTTACCCGCCCGGAGCCGACCCGACCAGAAGTTGCGCGATCAATTAAAAAATCTAATTCCATGCCTTAATGTATACATTTTAACTTTAACTGGCAAGACACACATATAGCTGAGGTGAAAAAACAGGGTTAGAGAAAGGGTGGGGAAAACAATGGAGAACTTCAATATTGTCATTTAACCGCGCGCATCGCGGAAGCAAAAAATAAATATAAATTTGGAGTTTCTCTTTTGAGAAAAAAAATAAAGAATAAAAAGAAAAAAAAACCCACAAAGCTACCTTTCTTCTCTTTCTGCCCTTTTCCTTTTTTCTCTTCCCCCCCCTTTTTTTTTTGGGGGGGGAACGTTTTTTTGGGGGGGCGACCGCCCCCACCGCCCCCCTGGCTACGCGCCTGCTTTCACTTAATCATGTCAATGAACAAGAGCAGTCAAATTTAAGCAGTAAATATAATGCTGCTCCTGCTGATGATATGATAAATTTGTATAGCGCAGCCACTACATAGATACTCTACTGCGCTTTGGTAACTCATTTTGCTTAGTCCAGTAAAGTTCCATATCTAATCAGCTTTATTGAATGAATTGTAGGTAAAGAAGATAATTTGTTTTTCTTATGATCTCTTCCTTAATCTTTTGTTTCTATTCATATCTCCACTCTCTCTCTCTTTCTCTCTCCTTCTTTCTCTATCTCGCCACCCATCTCTTTCTCTCTCCTTCTCTCTCCATTTTATTCTTCCTTGGTCCCAGTTCTCTCTACTTCTACTCGTCTCTTTCAAGTTTATTTCATTTTTCATTTCTCAACTCAGTGATACAACATAGAAAAAAATTACACAGATATAAAATGATAACCATACAAATCGATACAAATGAATATACATTGCAAGCAATATGACTATAAGAAAAGTAAATAAGTGTTTACAGTAAACACTAAATAACGTAATAATCATATTGACCTATAACAAAACATATACAATGACAATAGAACAAAATGTTTAACATTCTCGAAAAGACAATTTGCAAGGCTACCTTTACAAAAAAAAATCAATAAAATAAAAGTTTAGTAAATGGAGGGATCCACTAAAAGAGTATACGTTGCAATGTGATTTGTAAATACTATTATTGAATTTTTAATAATCAGCGACTATGTAATGTTTCAGTAGAATGAAATAAGTATTTAAAACTCTCTGTATATAAAACTCTATTCTATAAATATTTACCTATTGTATAATCTCAACTCGTCAATTTCCTTATACTTTAAATACGTCACTTGTTTCAAATCTCGATATCCTCTTCAGTCAAACTTATCCAATCCAATTCATTTTTTTAATCACAACTCTTCCTTCCCTTCCGCTTTCTCGTACACTATCTTTTAAGCAAATTTTGAAACTTCTGCAATTACTTAAAGTCTTTACAATTAGTTGAAAATATTATGTTGATTCATATTAACCCCAAAAGTATTAATGATTTTATATTTCTTCATGCTTTGTATATTTGTATAACAATATAGCTATGTTTTATAATAGTTTTTTTTTATGTAAAAGTTCTGTACAATTCAGCTCTTGCTTTGAACAGTCTTGATTATTAATTGTTATTATTATAATTATCATCATTATCATTATTTTTGTTATTATTATTATTATCATGTATTATTATCATAATTGTTATTATTATTATTATCATTATCCTACTTCACATGTACTGATGTGTCTTCAATAATGTCTTGGAAGCAGGTTACAGATTGGGCTATTCTAATTCTAAGGGGAAGTTGGTTCCACAGTTTTTTAGCTGCGTAGCTAAATGCACATTCTCCAAGATTTGCTTTGGTTTTAGAGTTAAGTATTTTCAAAAGGAATCTGTCCTTTGCACTTCGCAGGTTGAGTGAGCATCTGTGTTTTATAGCTCCATGGTGTGAGGTTGATGGCATTTTTAAGGAAAGCAATTCTAAAAGATAACTCTGAGCTTGCCCATTCAGTGCTTTAAACACGAGTAAAGAGTTTTGAATGTTATTTTATAATTAACAGCTAACCAAAGCAATTATTGACGGAACTTGTTACCGGACTTGTTATTTTGTTTTCAAGATAATTTAACCGATGGAAAACAAAGCTAAAAGAAAATGAATTTTTTTCCTTGAAAATTGATTTTACAAACATGTATTTTCAGTTTGTCTCCCTCTCTGGATCATTTTCATTTAACACTTTTTGACTGTGATCACGTAAACCACGTAGTGGTATACTAGAGCCTCCAATTGATTTTGTGCAAGTGTGTTACCAGTCTATCTATGGGGACACGTGTATTATTGTCATTTCCCATTGATTTGTGCACATTAGCCGTAAAGTGGGTTTGGTATGCGCGGATCGCCAAGCGTCGACTTTCGCCGATCGCTTTGGAATGCCCTTCTCCGGCAACCCTGTCCCCTTGTGATACGTTTATATTATCAAGTTGTCACGGACATAGTGATTCATCCATTTTGATCGCAGCTGGTTGGTATATAACCAAAAAAGACGATGGGGAAAGAGGAAACATCATTTACCGAGCCGCTGAGCGAAGACCAGTCGACAGCGAGCGCAAGTACTAATATCAACGGGCGGGTCGTTGCTGCGTGCGATAGCATGGTGATGGCGGTTTGGGATTTTAACGAGGCATTACGTACGGGAAAAATTGATATTTTGGATGTTTTGCTGATTGCTTGGCTTGTTTTAGCCACTTGTGTGTTCCTTGGATTTACAATCTACGAGAATAGCAAGAAGAAAGAGGAGAAACTTGACCAAAAGGGCAGGAAAAGACATGGAATAAGTAATGGTGTCCGCGGAGATGCCTTCAATTCAGCGGGGAGCTCCTTGACACACAGCGGGCTACCGTCGGCAGGGCGAGATAGCACAGATGGTGGTGACCAGTACGAATGGCTGAATTCGGTGGTTGCTTGGCTTTTCACTCAACATTCTCAGCAGTCCCCAGGCCAAATTGCTTCTTCCTGGCTTAAAGCACTCAACGATGAGTCTAAGAAACATGGCGTAAGTTAATCCATCTAATTTTTTCTAGATGTATGATGAAGTATGAAGTATGATCATGATGATGATGACACTACACTAGTCACTACACTGAAGTACAGTGCAGTGCACATGCATGATGATGATGATGATGATGCCTGCCCTGGGCCCTGGTGATGATGAATAAATGATGATATTGATAACGATGACTGATGATTGATGGTGGTGATGATGGTGATAGTGATGAAGATAACGAGGATGGTGATGATGATGTCGTTGATCATGTTTGATGGTGAATTGGTGATACAAGATTCTATATGTCTCTGCATGCTGCAAGTACTAATAACAACAATAAGAACAAAACAAAGTAAAAAAAAGCAACTAAATTTCTGAGACTAGAAATGTTAAACCTGAAAGTTTACTCTCTGAGGTTTCTATCTTTAATTTACGCTCTGGTCTCTTAAACATCATTCTGTGCAAGCCTTGTTGGAGACCCAAAGCGTCGGTCTCTGTATTATGCTTGTTCCGCTGAACTGCGTTGGCTCCACTCACCATGATAGTAAAATGTCAGAAATTGTTCAATAAATATCCGGAAATGACGGTTATTCCTGTCTAGCCTTCTTGGTGAGTTGTGGGCGATTGCCCACAACTCACCTGCATGCCGCAGCAATGTTATTCTATTCTGCGAGCAAATCATACAGGCGAGCCCTCCTGCGGGCAACTGCATGAGAGATACTGTTCACATTTGTGGGCGACCTACAAGCGACTAGCCTATAATCTGGGCGGAGGCTGCAGTTATCCATGCAAAGCTTCGCTACGTATCGCTTGCGTTCAGCATAACAGCAAAGACAATATCTGCAGCCTCCGCATAGATTATAGGCTAACAAGCAACATGCTGGTAGCAAAAATAGTCAATTGTGAATTTGTGATGCGTTTTGAGAAAAAAATACAGTTAAAAAAGTAATCTACATTGCCTGTTTCATGACACGCATCAGAAAGCTAACTTCTCGACTAAATTGAAGGTAGTGAGGTACATTTGTCCGCTATCCATTTCACAAAATCTTCTCTGCCAAGATCGAGGACAACAAACTAATTTAATATCAGACTTGCTCTCTTACTTTGTCATACATTTGTATCGTTATTTCATAATGGAGTGTGGACCATATTGATTATGACTTACAGTACCATGTACAAAACAGGCCACAAATTTTGAACTAAAAATATTACATCAAATCCAATCACAGTCATAAAAGTTTATTTTACAAAACCAAGGAGACTATATTCAATATTTTGATGAACAGAACCTATCCAAAGAGTTGGGTAATTACTGTTATTATTATTTATTTGAAAAGTAATATAAAAAGTACAAATTATACAATACATCAGAAAAACAATTACAATTTTACAAACATGCAAAGAAACATTGGAGTGGCAAGTGGGTCAGGGGCACAAAAGTGAAATTCAGCACTTTTGCCCGGAGGCATGTGCCCTCACACATGCCGCTCCCATGACATAAATCAAGTATATAATATTGTCTTACACAAAATATTGCACATTAAAAAGTAGGAATGCAAAGGAAGGGGGGGGGGGCAAAAAGAATATTCAAAGGAAATAGAGATGTATTGGGAATATAAATAAATAAAACCTTTGCAAAAGCGGCAGTAAAACACCTCTGCATTATGACTATATAATTATTACAATAGGTATCATTCTGCGTTACGCTTTCTAAAACTAGTTTACAGGCAACCAGTTTCGAAGATCGCTTTGGTAGTGTTCCCATTTTATCACACGAAACTGGTTTTCAAAATCACTTCACGTAAAGCTATCTTGTTGCTATGGAAACGGTCTCAGTGGGATCTTGGATGACACGTTTTGCGTGAAATTCAAAACCGCAGCGTAGGCATTCTACACACAGTGTGTCAAGTAGTGCGCTCAAAATGGAGGAAGATCGCTTCCCGAAGAACAGTTGTGTCCTCACTTATGCGAAAACCAGTTGAACAAGGCAGAGCGATCTTGAAAACTACATCGCGAGGTGGTTTTATGAACTGGTTTGGAAGATCGCTTCCAAGATCGCTTCGACCGTTCTCATTACACGTTTAACTAGTTTCCAGTAAACTAGTTTACATACATGTAGGAAGGTAGTGAGCAAGGTGTCTTTATCTACCATTAAGCATACACGTATGTACAGAGTACACCATACATGTACATGTACACTTCTATGTTGTACAGTGTAATTTTAACTGACAGATTATTGGAATTAAATCTGATTTTTAAAATTCTTTCTGCCTCTAACCACGTAATGCTTGGTTTATTTACCCCCTCTCCCACTACATGAATGTCATGGAGTAAGAATGGAACAAATGACCAGTAATTGATAACCATGTATACATGTAATGTATATACACAGATATACTATGTACAGATTACATACAGGTAGTACAGTGTATGTATTTACTGTACTTGGATGTTTGGCAGATTGAGAAAAATTCTGTCTCTGAAAAAATACATCCATGAAAATACTTTATATGTATGCCTACTGTACAACATGTCTACTCCAACATACTGAATGTGATTAAAGACTTGTTTTGTATGCTGTTAAAAAGAATGGTAGACTTTAGAAGCAGACACCACCCTTTCATTAGCCTGCTCTCTTGAATACCACTCTCATATCTCTTCATCTTCTACCACCATAGCTAAGAGCCAGTATCCTTGGCAACCGCATCTCACCTGTAGCTGCAGTCGTGATCGCTCAAAGCATCGCCACGATGCTTGCTTTCTTGCTCCATGGAGAGCAGTAGCAGTGAGCATTTGAATAGGTCCTCTTTTATTAAAGCACATTGTTCTTTTCTGCCTGTACGCTTGCTGTGAGACCTTGTATTAGGGGTTTAATTGAACTGAAGAAAGAGGAGAAGATACATTGACGTGTATGATACTCCATTAAAAAAAAAATGTGCATCAGATGTACATGTAGGTAGAAGGAGGTGTGGAAGAATGAATTAAATAAGCTAGAAGAAAAAAATATATGTAGGGGGAGATAGGAGTTATAAAAAAGAAAATTAAAAAAAAGAGGGGGGGGGGGAATAGGAAAGTGGTACAAGGACTCAGGAGGAGGAATAATAATCTGAAAAATAGAAGGAGAGGAAGCAAAAGGAAAAAGATAATAATAGAAAATTAGTAATAATAAAAATAATAATACTGCATGTACATGTACTGCTTATTACTACTACTAATAATAATGATAATAATAATAATAATAATAACAATAATAATAATAATAATAATAAGAAGAAGAAGAAGAAGAAGAAGAAGAAGAAGAAGAAGAAGAAGAAGAAGAAGAAGAAGAAGAAGAAGAAGAAGAAGAAGAAGAAGAAGAAGAAGAAGAAGAAGAAGAAGAAGAAGAAGAAGAAGAAGAAGAAGAAGAAGAAGAAGAAGAAGAAGAAGAAGAAGAAGAAGAAGAAGAAGAAGAAGAAGAAGAAGAAGAAGAAGAAGAAGAAGAAGAAGAAGAAGAAGAAGAAGAAGAAGAAGAAGAAGAAGAAGAAGAAGAAGAAGAAAAGGAAGAAGGAAGAGGAGGAGGAGAATGAGGAGGAGGAAGAAAAAAAAGAGGAAAGAAATAAAGAAAATGGGGGTGATCATAAAAGTGAATTGAAGGAACATTAGAGATCATGAAGAACCCGCAAGACAAAAAGAACGATAAAAACAGATCCAACAAAGCGGGAACATACTATGTAAAATTTGTAAAAAAAGATAAGATTCATAAATGAAGTTGATACCTATGGATCAAAGAAACCAGAGGGAAATACATGTACATGTAGAAGCATTGCATTTCACTGTACACCGGTTTCATTTGACCTGATCTAGTCTGCAGGCACAGACCCTTGGTTTACACAATTCACCTAGTGAATAATGCAGAGTCTGAATTAGTGAGACTACATGTAGATTCACTATGTGCTGTGGCTGGACACAGACAGCGCCTTTGGTGTCTAGTCTTCCCACTAGACCTGTTATTGTTTGAAGTGTCAAATAGGAGTCTGTGTTTGCAGACTAAGTCTCGTCTATGCCAGAGGGGTTTCTGTTCAAAGAAAAATGACAAAATCTAGAATATTCAAAATAACAGAAATCTCCCTTTATTTCCTTGTAATTGTATTTTATATGCTGTCAGATGTCATTTTACTCATCAGGGGTAGATGTGGAATTAGTGGATTCATGGTAAAATGGTGTGATACTTTGTCAAAATTCTCTTTGTTCCAGTAATTCTTAATATCAATGTTTATTTGAATGTACTGTAAGAGAACACTGAAGATTCTAGCATTGGAAATGTTCATACATTTAAATACGTAGTTTGAATTTTTTTTTTGGTTAAGAGTACCATGAAATTCCATGAAGATTGAAATAAATTGATTGTAGCTCAGAAGAGCAATATACAGATATAAAATTGTGCCAATAACATCATGCAAATAGATAATTAAAAATAAAACATTACTCCCAGTCAGAAATTTTTATTATCCGTAAACTGGGGTGACTTTGGACACAGGGCTGACTTTGGACACAATAGAGAGGGGTGTTGTTTCATTTAATATTAATGGTGGTGATAGTTACATTTATATAGCACTTCATATGTTGGTTTCTAAGCGCTATATAAATGTAACAATCACCACCATTACTATATTAAACGAAACAACACCCCTCTCTGTTGTGTCCAAAGTCATCCCAGTTTACGGGTGCCGGTAGTTCAATGATTTTCCCCATCATTACACTTTTCACGCAATTAGGAATTCATAATTTTTCAGCAAAAATTTTCGTCTGAGTTTTTAATAAGCTTCATAAGACAACACGTGAATTACTGTAAATGATTCTTTGTGTATCAAAGAGTACAGTATGTTTTTAATTGCTCTGTAACTTTTTCAATATTTAAGTGAAAGAATGCACTCTGCATTCATTACTTGTTGCTCTGTTGTATTAATTTTAAGGAAACCCTGAACAGGTTTTAAAAACCTGCACACTGAAACTTTCCTCTGACAATACAGTGTGAGATGAGTATCATATTCAATCCAATCCATTTCATCTACGTGTAGTGTTTGGTATGGCATCTCTTTCTTATGGTTTCAAAGCGATCACCTCCATACATTGCAACCTTCATCAATTGGAAAATGAAATTAAAATGGAAGTCAGAAATATAATTGCAGTCAATTGAATTAGTGGATGGCAGCATCATGTAGTACTGAGAAGATCACACCACTGTACACTATACAAAGAATACTCCTCTTTAATTTGGCCTGAGCACTATTAACAGTGGGTAGGCAATGTTCATAATACATCATGTATATATGGGTCAGTTCCAAAAGTTGGGGGCCAATTTCCCATTCTCATTCATGTACATTGTACTTGAAAATTTCAATTTATTTGCCAATTTCATTTTGCACTCAAAACTACATGTAGGGCTTGGTCTTTACATTCTTCTACATGTAGGTGGGTACTATTAAAAAGTGAATGAAATTTACAATGTTTTTTTGATTTATTTTCAATAAGAGCAACACTTTATATCGTAATGTTTTATCTATTTGATAAAAATGGTACTAATTCATATGAACACATTGGATCGTTTACACTGCAATAATAATAGAGTACCATGTTGCATGAACATGGTGTCCCATACAATATTATAGTTTCGTGACAATAGGTGGACACCATTAACACACAGATCCATGTACCAATTTGGTAATTATCTTTTAAAAATAATACTGCGTAGTAAATACATGTACATGTATGACGTGTTAATAGCTACATGAATTACATGTATGTTGGTCAACTGAATTGCCAGAATATGAATTAATGTAGTAACTTGTATGTGATGTCAAATACCATTACCAATGCAACAGACCTACTGTACATGTATGTACCTGAAGCATGTACTCAGTAGGCCTATCTTCTTAAGATTGGCATCTGATCTGGTAATCCACGCTGTGCTCTTGTTTACAGCGATCTGTTGTCACACATTATGCTATTATTCCACCCGTCGTTGATCGCGTCATACGGCTGACCCTGTCAGCGATTCAGACGTGCTCCGGAGGGGGGCGGTAGAGTACCCACGTACAGTACCAGGGGTTAACCTGGAAAGAATGCGTGGCATTTGCGCTGACCCAGTCAGCACACTATATTATACAGTGTATATGCTCTTCTACTTGCTTCAAGCATGCAATATTTTGGTCACCTCTTGGTGAAAAGAAAAGAAAATGCATTGAGCAAGAGAAAAGGGCGAAGGCAAATCAGCTGAATTTTCATGAATTATATGTACATGTTACTGAGTGTTTGTTTCTGTTGAAAGCTTCTTGTCCTTTTATCAGTTTTTCTTCATATCTTTTTTTTTGTGCAGTCCCAAATGCGAATTGGAAGGTTTTATTCAGTTATCATTAATGAATACACATGTACATGTAGTACATGAAGCAGCCATGATAGGCCATTTAAGCAATTTTCTGCTTGTATAATTTACATTGTTTAAAAAAAATGTTATGGAATGATTTGATGAATTTGCTCTTTGTAGCATTGTTTCTTGGTGTGTGAATAAAGGACTTTGAATTTGAATCTATTATATAAATAAAAAAACAACAACAACAACCCACACCAGCTTCTTGACTGTGTATTCTCATATAGACTTCAAATTGTGATAACTTTGTGAAATTAGAGGATTGCTATTAATAGAAAATTAGGTAAATCAGCAATCATAAAAGATCTAAACTTTTTTTTTTAATCTCAATCATTTTTCATTTATTTGGTGGTTTGTCTTCAATGCATTTGTCAACATTTCCTGAAGGATGTGTTTATTGCAGCAAAAAAAAAGCAAAAAAAGATTGTATTCATTTGTAATTCTTCAAACAGTCAATTATCCCTGATATGAACATGTATCAAAAAGATTGTGCTCATATATTTATTCTTAGCAATTTGTTAATACTGTAGGAAGCATATAGTATGCTATTGCCATATTTTTGTTATTCATGGATTTGAGTTTGCAATTCCTTTTAGAAATGCTGATGGCACCTACAACTGTTCATTCAAATGGTCAAGGGCAACGGGGAGAGAGAGATAGAGAGAGCCACTCAGAAGAGCTCGGGAGAAAAATGAAAGCTTGAAGGCCTTGACAAAATAGAAGAGACTTTTGTCAGTGTAATTTTTTTAGCTATATCACCTTGGCCGAAGCATTGACATGATAAATTATTAACATCCCTGTGAACACAAGGGCTTTTATAAAACTCAGGACGATTACACAGCATACACACACTCTCACACTTTGACACACACCCACACTAATATTCACGATCCCAGGCACACCTGTACAGATCTAACACACACATATACACACACCCACACTAATTACTATTCACTTACATGCATTAATATTTACTTACATGCTTTCTCCCAGGCACAACCAATGATATAACACACACACACACGGACAAACACCCACACTAATTACTATTGACTTACATATTGTATGCTCCCAGGCACATCCGTACAGATATTAACACGCACACCTTGACACACACACCCACACTACGAATACTATTGACTTACATACATGTATGCTTACATGCACACCCGCACCGATATCATACACACACACCTTGACACACCCACACTACTATTGACTGACATGTATTCTCCCAGGCCCACCCGCACAGATATAACACACACACACATACTCTTACACCCCTTCACAACACGTTGACACACACCCACACTACGTGTAACTACTATTGACTTACATGTAGGCTCCAAGGCACACCCACACATATATAAAACACACACACACAATCATAGACTAGGTTGCAGACACACATTTTGGTTTGTTAGAAATACGATAATGTGGATTTAATTATTCAGCCTACTGGGGATGCATAGTATTGTGCACTAAACTTTGCTTAGAGTATCTGATTTAATACAGCGAGTCGACATTCATATTAGTCTTCTTCTAGACCCACTTGTTGATTTTAATGTCAACCAGGGTCTGTGCCTGCAGACTACTCAGATAGTGTAGAGCAACAGGTATGCATGTAGGTGTGAAGGAAAAGAAGAAACTGTATGATTATAATGAGCGTTACAGGGTACACGTGTAAGCTAGTGAATCGTCAATGCACAGTGAAAACTCCCTGCTTAAACACCCTCATGCACTCTCTGTTGTAAGCTGTCAACTCAATTCAAGCTTGGTTTTTAGCAGTGCTAAACCTCTCTCAAATGCATGGGGTGCATTGCCGCTGGTTCACTGATGCTAATTAATTTCCATTAGCTAGAAGCTTTACTCCACAAGTGCATTGCTTGATGTACATTCATGTAGATGCTCACTCTGTACGTGTTTAATGTACTGTTGCTAGCAGCCTCTATGCAAATATTGGACAAAGTAGTAAACTGATGTAAAATATGCACAAAGACAGAGAAGAAGATGAAGGAGGATAAGAAGGAAAAGAAGAGAGAAGGAGGAAGAGGAGGATTCAGAAAAAGAAGAAGAAAAAAGAAGAGGAGAAGAAGAAGAAAAAAGAAGAAGTAGTAGTAGTAGTAGTAGACAAAGAAGAAGAAAAAGATGAAGAAGAAGAAGAAGGAGGAGGAGGAGGAGGAGGAGGAGGAGGAGGAGGAGGAGGAGGAGGAGGAGGAGGAGGAGGAGGAGGAGGAGGAGGAGGAGGAGGAGGAGGAGGAGGAGGAGGAGAAGGAGAAGGAGAAGGAGAAGGAGAAGGAGAAGGAGAAGGAGAGGAAGAAAGAGAGAGAAGAAGACTCGAGATGAGGAACAAAGAGAGATAGATAGAATTTAAAGAGAAAAAAAGACAACAAAAACCAACAGATATAACAAACAACGGAAAGGGGATGAATATTACATTGTACATCTACATGTAAATGTAAAAAAGTGTATTTTACATACATACATACACCCGTACATACATACATACATACATAACAGGTACTTATATAGTGCTTTACCAAACATGATCAAAGCGCTTTACAATGAACAACTTATAATTATAATAATAATAATGAAATTACATTGAACAGCACTTAAAAATGTATCTACGGGGACTGGTTCCTGATCTTAATTTTCAAAAGAATGAAAAAAAAGTGGAAAAAGTGAAGTTAATGATACAAAGAGTATGAAATGGGTCAACAAAGAAAGTGATAACAGACGAATTCCCCAGAGAAAGTAAAGACTACTTTTCACACTACGTTTCAATCTACCCTAGACAGCAGGAAAACACAGTGAGAAATGTTACAGCCTCTAGACATGTATGGTGTGAACACTTCACACTCTGACACCTGCTTGATCCTATGAGAGATCATCTAGGGATTCTTCACACTAAAGACTTATATAATGAAGGATTATTGAACAGCAGATACAGCATATGGATACCTGCTGTAAATCTTATATTCCAAAAGATATCCTGTATTAAGTGACTGGAAAAGGATGATCTATAAAGAATACAGTTTGTTTTTTAATAAATGAGAGGGGTATGAAAATAAAAAAAAATATAGGTAGTAATTGTGAAAGAAAGAAGGAGAAGGAGAAGGAAGAGAAGGAGAAAGAATGGGAGGAAGAGAAAAATAGGCTAAGTGTGGAGAAAGAAATTAAACTGAACAAATAAGAGGAGAAAGAATAGATGAGGTTTCAAATCTTTAATAATATGCATTTTTTTCTATCCCATTTGATGCATGGTTAATGAAAATGAGAAGAGGAAGATATATCTTAACCCATGAGCCTGTTAGAAGCAAGGGTGAAAAATCTTTCCATGAATATGATATTTCAATCCAATATTGATATTAATAATCACTTTTGATATATCTCGTTAAAAGAATCCTATTAAGAAGTGGAGCAATCACAAAAAGGTATTTCATTGAAGCTTGTCGAATCCCATTAAAAATTTGATAACAAAGTTAGTGGTTTCAATTAATTTGGTTAGAATCAAATTTAAGATCAAACAATAGCAAAAAGGAGTTTCGTTGATTTTTTAAATAATAATCTTATGAAGTCCCCCCAATGCTATTATGACTATCAAATCTGATTTATTTGTTGCTATACATTTGAAAGGTATTTGCCAATGTCTTGAAAATATTATTAATAAAACTATGATCTACATGAAGGTAAAAGTAGGGACGGATAGCCCTGAGCAATAGGAAAATAACATGCACTTTCATTCTTGGGGAAAAATCATGCTGGGGCTCTGGGCAATATTGCTCCTGAAATGCGCAAAAGAGCCCTGGAAAAAAAAATATAATTCTTCTGATTTACTTGCAGGTTTCCTTGCCTCAGAAGCAATTTGAAAATACATAAATTATGGTAATTGATGAAATCTCTTCCAGTTTCTCTTCTTCATTTGAATTGCATCAGGATATTCACAAGGAAAGGAAAATTATACCATTTTTATAACAGGATAAACATATTATCAATGACACTAAACCTCTGTACTGTATTTTTTTTGCTTTTAACATTTCCATTCGCATTTACCCTTTTCCTTTTCCCTGTACTGTCATAAAAAGGGTTGATTGGGAACATCCCACTTTTCATGTTTGTATATCAGGGGAGAAAAATTACAGGGGGGGGGGGGGCTCAGTCAATTTCACCCCTGGACTGCTCAAAATAGCACTGGAAATATAAAAAAAGAGAGCCCTAGAAAATCATTCACTCATTCCATGTAAAAGCTTATCTAATATTGATATAGGATTTGTATAGCGCACATATCCACCTTGCTAGGTGCTCAAGTCGCTCCTATATTACCCCGGCTAAGCTAGTTTACCGATTCTGAAGCGCACAGCTTTTTGAGGAATTACTTCCTGCCAGTACCCTTTTACCTCACCTGGGTTGAGTGCAGCACAATGTGGGTAAATTTCTTGCTGAAGAAAAACATGCCATGGCTTGGAATCGAACCCACGTCCTTCAAATTAAAAGACGAGAGTCTTATAAACCCCAAGACCACGACGCCCCCAGATTTTATACACAGTAAACAAAAATAGCACATTGTTTCACGCCTTGTTTTATGTTTTTGTGCCTTAAAATCTTTGTGATTACAATTTTTAAACTGATATATTTTGGTGCGATTGTACTATGACAAACGTGCAGTTTCACACATGAAGCCAGATTCAATAATAATTCTTTGATTAATGGAAATTGGGGAAAACCATTCCAAGTTTTGTAAAATTGTGTTTCACAGTGTCTGATTAATAATTATCATGCGATGTCCCAATTTGGATTCACAGTCAGTATGAGTCTGTTCATGCATTTCATAATTAGCTATGTGGAGGGTGTTTTATGGGCGTCGTGTTGCTAATTTGACGAGGATTAATGACCAAGTGTCACACTGTTTGTACTCGATCCTGCGTGTTTTCCGGGAGAGAATTTTCACGTTCATATGCATGAATGTTTTAGGGGAAAGGTACATGTACATTTACTGTGCATTGCCATTGGTTTCTGTAATTGTGTGTTGCTTTTTTCATTTTAGGCAATTTTATTAATTATTATATGTTATACATTTTGCTGCACTCAACCCAGGTGAGGTAAATGGGTACCTGGCAGGAATTTATTCCTTGAAATGCCACCGCGCTGTAAAGAGCTGCGGGGCTAAAGCCAAGGTAATGGTATCCAATTCAGCGCATAGGGACGCATTTGGCAGTGATTAAGCATGTTGGTATTATTATTATATGTACAATGTGTTAATACATGTACATGTAATTAAGTGTTTCCTTTCCTTTTCCTTTCAATTTTTATCCCTCTTCCCCCAAAGCAAACTTAGAACTAAAACTACATACTTATGTATCTTTCCACTTCCCTTGTTGACGTAATGAAGACATCTAAAGTCAATGCAAATTATGTCAGACTATGCACACCAACATCACTACAGTGAGAATGGGTCTACAGTTATTAATTGACATTGTGTGTGTCTATTCATGAACGCTCAGACAAACGTCCATTTCACCCATGCGCAGCCTCAAACATTGTAGATTTATTGCTGTGTGTTTACGACTGTCAAGAATCTTTCATTCATTTGCTAATGAATAAATCCAGGGTCGTCTCTCTCCCCCATGCTCCACTTTAGTTGGATCTAAACTTAGCACCAACCAAAATCTGTGGGCGGTAGATAGTCTTGACATTGTCATCTTGCATAAAGATAAGGGTGAAACCGCATGTATGTCAGTCATTTTGAATGAAGAATTAAGTAAATTCCTTTCAGTTTTCAATTTTTTTTTAGCAGCACCCCCATAATATACTTTTTGCCATCATAAAGCTGGAATTCAATTATCAGAGACTTAGACACCATTCTCACTACCTTCCTAAAAGTAGTTTACTGGACACTAGTTTAGTGGAAACTAGTTTAACATGTAGTGAAAACAGTCAAAGCGATCTTTCAAACTGGTTCAGAAAACCACCTCGCAATGTAGTTTTCAAGATCGCTTTGCCTCGTTAAACTGGTTTTAGCGTAAGTGAGGACAAAACCGTTCTACGGGAAGCAATCTTCGCACATTTTGAGCGCGCTACTCCACACAACAGGTATAGAATGCCTTTTGAATTATTTTTGCGCGAAATGTTTCACCCCACTGAAAGCGTGAAGTGATTTTGAAAACCACTTTCATGTGATCAAGTGGGAACGCTAGCGAAGCGATCTTCCAAACTGGTTTCCTTGAATCGGTTTCCAGTAAACTAGTTTTAGAAAGTGTAATGAGAACGGTGTCCCAGACCTCGTTGTCATCTACTCTCTTAAACTAGTTTAGTGGAAACCAGTTTAATTTGTAATTGAAACACTCAAAGTGGTCTTGGAAGTGATCTTACGAGGCCGTTCTCATTACGCTTTCTAAAACTAGTTTACTTGAAACCGAATCAGGAAACCAGTTTGGAAGATCGCTTTGCTAGCGTTCCCACTTGATCACACGAAAGTGGTTTTCAAAATCTTTTCACGTAAAGCGATCTTGTTTCTATGAAACGCTCTCAGTGGGGGGACATGTTTCGCGCGAAATTCAAAACCGCAGCACAGGCATTCTGCACCTGTCATGTCATGTGGAGTAGCGCGCTCAAAATGTGTGAAGATGGCATCCCGAAGAATGGTTGTGTCCTCATGCTAAACCAGTTTAATGAGGCAAAGCGATCTTGGAAACTACATTGTGAGGTGGTTTTTTGAACCGGTTTGGAAGATCGCTTCCAAGATCGCTTCGACCGTTCTCACTACACTTTAAACTTGTTTCCACTAAACTAGTTTTACAAAGGTAGTGAGAACGGTGTCTTAAGTGGTCTTCCAAACCAGTTTAGAAAACTGGGGCCGATTGCACGAAAGGGTCTTTCCAAGGACCGTCTTTCGTGTCGCCCATCTTTTATGATGCGCTATAAGCGGGGTGTTTCTGAAATTTATGATAAACAAATAAACTTCGTAAGCTTGCTTTTAAATCAAATTTTATACAATTTCATAAGATATCATATCATTTTATAAACAAATATTTTGTTTATTTTAACGGACAAATAAAATATATTTGCAGATAATTTATTTGAAATGCGTTTCACATGGCGTATCATAAAAGATGGGCGACACGAAAGACGGTCCTTGGAAAGACCCTTTCCTGCAATCGGCCCCTGGTCACTCGCGATGTGGTTTTCAAGATCTCTTTGCCCTTTGAGGGCACAACCGTTCTTTTGGAAGCAATCTTCGCATGGTTGAACATGCTATTCCATTATGACTCTACCATTTTGAAAAGTGGATTCATTAATTCAAAATAGTAGACTCATGAATAAAATAGCGTGTTCAACCATTATACAATCATCAATTTGGCGCACTCTGAAAAAAGCATGCAATAGCATTGGACACAATTCCTTAATAAATGCAGTATTTTTACATGAGATCTGTATAAACCTTGGGTTCAACCAGCGGTTTTCAAAACCACCTTTGTGAAATCGGGCCAGTGAGACAGTCCAAGAAACATGTTTGCACATACACGAATAACTTTCTGCATTGTCTAAGAAAAAAGTAGCACCCATATAAAAAATAGCCCCATTTAGTTCAATAATAGCAGCAAGAGCATATTGAAAATTATGGGCGGCCAAAAGTGCCAAAATTAACAGTTTGGGAACTAAAGAAATTTTTAGAAATATAGGCAGCCATCAGAGAAATAAAGACAACATCATAAATATAGACAACCTCAGAACTAAAGAAAACTTCAGAAACATAAACAACAACAGAAATAAAGGCAACTTCAGAAATAGAGACAACCGCAAAATTAAACAAAATTACTGAATTATAGTCCATCGCGAATAGCGCGAGCTCGTCAAAAATAGAGAACACATAGAAAATATCCCTACAATGTATAAAATAAAAAAAACAAAGCTAGATCATGAAGATTGTAGTGAAAAGGGACTGGGGTGAAATTGCCCTGAGCTCTCATATAATTTTTCACCCGAGCACTTCAGTGTTTCAGGTCCAACATGTTCACGTGGTCATCATTCTTCAGACCCCTTTATTTTACTTTATGGTCACCAACCTCGTGGTCAACTTCATGACCACTACTGATTGTAGATTCAAGGTGATTTGCTTGTACACTCCCTGTAATTGTATAGATTTTGGACACAGCCCTTATCAGAACTACTCATTTAGCCTCTTGTTGAAGTCTTGATTATATCTTGGGATTATGAACTAATCCTGGTGGATTTAGCATGACTTATTTTCGAAGGCGTGTTGTTACGAGTGTAACTGAGCCGCTTATGGGATCATCTTTCGCTTCGAAGTCGTGAGTGTTTTGCGTGTAAGAGATTAGGGCATGGAGCATTAGGGGAGAGAGAGAATAAGGGGGGATTTGTGAAGGTTACTTTCGTGCACTTTAAGATATATCCATACTTAATAATCATTAATTTCAATTATTTCAATTTATTCCAATTATAAATAAGCTTTCATTGTGTGAACTAGTAAACCACAATTCATTTTTTTCTCAAATTTTATATCTTTCCATTTCTTGATTTGACTCTCATTCAATTATTACACTAAAGTACTACATGTATTTTCATTATTGTCACTATTATAATGGAATTATTCTTATCAACAAAATTATCATTATTACAGTCTACTTATTGTTTTTTGGTGTTGTCCTTGAATGAACGAAGTTCAAAGCATTCTGTTGGCTTCTCCATGGATGTACACCGGGCCTTTTGGTTACAGTTTGTTCATGTTCACTTGTAAAATGGCTGGTGATGATGTTCCCTTTAAACATTTTTTCTCTTGCCTATTTTCCCCATCCTTGACTGTATGAAATATCCCACGACTTCTAAGCTTGGCCTTTTGGTTTGTTTGATTGTGTTCTGTACTACCATTCTGTACCTACATTGCTGATGATGGTGTTCGCTTTTAACATTTTTTTTAGGCCTAGTATTTTCCTACTTCCTTGACTGCATGTATGAACTTCAGAGCATCCCCATTGCTACTATACTTGGCATTTTGGTCAATTTTTTCGGTGGAAATTTCAACATTGCTGATGATGATGTTCTCTTTAAACGGTTTTGTCTTGGTCCTAGATCTTCCCCCTCTTTGACTGATGAACTTCAAAGCATCCCCTTGGCTTCTGCTCATAGCCTTTTGGTTGGTATAGTTCATGTTCCCTTGCAACATGGCTGATGATGATTAGGTTAATAACGTTTTTATTTCTCTGGCCTATTTTTTCCTCATCTTTGTTGGCTGTAAATGAACATGTATGTACATCAATGCAGCCCCATGGCTACTGCACTTGGCCTTTTGGTTTATTTGTTCGGTGGAAATTAAGAAAAAAATCTGGGGCTACTTTTAGAGCCAACCAACAATAATTTGCTACTCTATACAGATTACTTAAGACCCTATTGGAATTTCCAGGGCACTCATTGCCATTTTGTGGGTGAAAATCGCAGTGAGCCCCCGTTTATTTTTTCCACTGTTCTTTAAACCTTCACTTGCAAAATGGCTGTAACATTTTTTCAGGTGTAAATGTAGTTCTTCCCTTTCTTTGACTTCATGAACTTCAAAGTATCCCCATGGCTTCTACTTATGACCTTTTGGTTCGTTCATGTTCTCTAGTAACATGGCTGATGATCTCCCCTGTTACTTTTTCTGAGGTCTACCTTTTCCCCTCCCTTGAATTTATTAACCTCAAAGCATACCCATGTCTTTTGTTCATGGCCTTTCAGTTTCTTCATTCATGTTCACTTGTAACATGGCCGATGTTCTTGTTTAAGTTTTCCTCTCTGGACTGGTTTTTCTCCTTTCCTTTTATTTTGCTTGTCAAATTTTTGGGGGTACGAAATGACCTAAAATCTGTGGTGAAGACCCCTTTTTTTTTTGGGGGGGGGGGGTGTCAACTGGGGCCCTTTGCATAAAACTTTTTACCTGAGAAAACTCAGGTTGTTTTTACCGGAGTTTTTGCCCTGTGTTAAAGACAATGGCAGAAATCAGACTAACCTTTGTTTCCAGTTTTTACCAGTTTTCTCAGGTAAAAAGTTTTATGCAACAGGCCCCTGGACTACAGTACATGTGTATGAAGTATCCCCATGGCTTCTAAACTTGGCCTTTTGTTTTTGATATTTATTCATGTTTTATACTTGTAGTACTTAAAGGTATTGTTTAACTTTGTGAGCAGCCGATTTAAAAAATTCTCAAACCAAGATGAAACATGTGTACAAGTGCATGTATTAGAACTAATAAACCCTGAAAACAACCATTATTGAGAATGAAAAGCTAAAACTACAAGGCAAACCCCGATTTTGTAAATAGGCGTCTTATAGACGCCGAAATAGTACACATAGGTGTATGGGCTTCATTTTTGTAACATATCACAGACACAGGTGACAAGTGTGACCTTCTAGCTCAGATTTTTTAAAAGTCAAACCAATGTTAACCAATCACTTTAACATGCTTGATTAATGAAGTTCCCGTTTTGTAATATTTTTTTTCTTTGGCCTAGTGTTTTTCCCTTCCTTGACTGTCTGTATGAACTTCAAAGTATCCCCGTGGATGCTGCTTATAAATGACCTTTTGGGTTTGTTCGTTCATGTTCACTTGTAACATGGCTGCTAATGATATCTATTAGTCTGGAATTAAGACCCTTCCTGCTGGCCTATGAATAAGGGCTCGGCTTTGCACACTGAGGCTGTGTTCATACATGTATATTTGGGGGTTTTATCCATATCTAAATTTATACATTTTTTTTATATAGATTTGTTTTGTATCATGTTATTTTCTATTCCATTTTATTTAATTATAGTAAGTACTAAGAAAGAATTACAATGAATGAATTACGATGGCATAGTTGTTGTACACATTTAGTTTGTCTTTTTTGCTTTTGCTTGTATACAACATATACATGCTTTTCACACTGCATTTCCTTAACCCCATACTATCCTTAACCCCGGACTATCCTTAACCCCGGACTATCCTTAACCCCATACTATCTTTTTTTCGATTCAAACTGTCTTTCTTAACCCCATACTATTTGCTTAGCCGGGGTTAACGCCTTAACCCCGGCAATCACACAGCTCATAAATATTGATGATTTTACCATACAGAGCGCGATTAACGTGCGATTTCGACTTCTGTGATTGGCTAATGCTTAGCCCCACTTTTGCTTAGCCCTGTTTCGTTTCACACTGCATCTCTTAGCACCGCAATTGTGCTGCTAGCACCACAATAAGCTGGCTAACCCTGCTTTTTTGCAGGGCCAGATAGTACCGTACTATTTACCGTGCTAGCCCACTTTGCTAAAACGTAGTGTAAAAACGAAGTGGGCTAAGCTTAACCCCGGGAAATTGGTGGGGCTAAGGGAAAAAAGTGCAGTGTGAAAAGCATATAAGCAACATAAATAATAAGTTCTTCATGTTTTTCCAACAATACCACAAGGTCAACACAGCTACTGCTGCATGATGAAAAAAAATCATAGGCAGACCGGATGGGATTCGAACCCACGACCTCTGGATTACCAGTGTCATAACCACTAGACCATCGGAGTGCCTTTAGTATTAACATACGTGTAATTTGAAAGACTGCAACAGCAAAAGTGCAGTTCACGTAATTTTGGAATGCATGCAAATATTAATGTAGATTTCATTGGCTGCCATAGGGCCACAAATCACAAAATAACACAGAACACACATTGTGTTTCTACCACTATTGCCTATAATCTCAGAAAAAACCATATTAGCTTGTTGGTCAACATATGCACCTATCAAATGTTGGTTAAAATAAAATAGCATGTAACGTGAATGGAAATTTTTCTTGACCAATAGACGGTAAATTCATATGTTAACCACCCTGGTAGGTCGGTTAAAACTTTTCTGAGAGAGTTCTGTACCTGTACTCAGTTTCTGAATATTTGGGAAGGTCTGTACAAAAAAAACAACAACAACCCAAAACCAAACAAACAGAAAACGATGGGTTAATCAACCTTGGTTAAAACATTTCTGAGTGTATTGTATTATTAGTCAGTTTTTGAGAAATTTGAAAGGTCAGTACAAAAAACAACAACAGAAAACAAACAAAACAAAGGAAAAAAATATCTTGATAGCTGAAGAACTGTAAATTTGCAAGCTAATTAATTTTTTTGCAGTAATTTTTCATTTTTATCATTTAACATTTTTATCACTGTATGCCCCTGAGCAAAATGGCCTATTCTTTGTTATGTCTTAATAGTAAATTAAAATTTCACTGCAAAAAAAGGGCATTATATTTCTAAGACCAACATTGGTATTGTGACTAATTCCTAGTCAATAAGTAAACTTTCCAAATTTTTGATCAAAATACCAATAGATGGTAAAAATCTTGGTCCCAATTTTTGTCCACCCCTAGTTGGCCATTTTTAAAACCAACTATTACAAGCTTACAATAGAATATTATATAATGTTGGTTAAAAATTTTCATTTTTTTTCCGGGAGTGTGTGAACACAGTCTGAGCTATTTACGTCAGAGTAGTGATGTTGCATTCCCCGGCAGTCATGTCATGATGACTGATTCTATGGTTCAACCCTAAAGCTTGTTGGGTGATCAAACCAAATACCGTGTCTCGTCTTCTATTAAGGATAAGGCCATATCAAGGAATATGGAGGGATATTTCAGAGGGGGTAGAAAACTGTATTTCATGCTTTTCACACTGCACATATTTTCCTTAATTCCTTAATTGGTGGGGCTAAGGGGGGGGGGGGAGGGTCTTAGCCCCACCAATTTCCCGGGGTTAAGCTCAGCCCACTTCGGTTTCCCATTATGTTCTAGCAAAGTGGGCTAGCACGGTAAATAGTAGGTACTATCTGGCCCTGCAAAAAAGCAGGGTTAGCCGGCTTATTGCGGTGCTATCACCACAATTGAGGTGCTAAGAGATGCAGTGTGAAACAAAAGCGTACTTAGGAAAAGTGGGGCTAAGCATTAGCCAATCACAGAAGTCGAAATTGCACGTTAATCACGCTTTGTGGGCAAAATCATCAATATTCATGAGCTGTGCGATAGTATGGATTTAAGAAAGACAGTGTGAAACCAAAAAAAAGATAGTATGGGGGTTCAGGGTAGTCCACGGTCAAGGATAGTATGGGGTTTAAGGAAATGCAGTGTGAAAAGCATATGTGGTGTCCACATTTCCGAGAAAACTTTGAGCTCCAAGGGAACATAGCAAACGAGTTAATAAGACTCTTAAGAGGGCAATTTTGCATCTGATACGTAGTTGAAATACATATATCTGTTGCATTTTTTGGATTGATTTTTGTCATGACTTCACTTGAATATATGAAAATAGTCTGAAGTTCTCAATGGGGGGGGGGGGTACTAATGGCTAATGCCCTCAGCTCTCCAATGCGTTAATCTGTAATTAGGTGGTTTCAGAACGCCTCAAACTTCATCAGTTCCAGTTGTGTGGTGTCCACATTTCCAAGAAAGTTATGAGCTCCAAGGAAGCATAGCAAACGAGTTTGAGGGCAATTTTGCATCTGATACGTAGTTGAATTACATATCTGTTGCACTTTTGGGATTGATTTTTGTCATGACTTCATTTGAATATCTATGCAAATGGTTTGAAATTCTCATGGAGGGGGGGGGGGTACTCGGATTATATTTTTGATGGGGGTGTGCCTCACGCACAATGTGGGTCTAAGGAACTGACTATGTTAGGGTAAAATGCAGGGTCTTGGAAAGTACATGTATATCTTGGGGTGTGAAAAACAGGGTCTACGCAGTACTGTAGGTACGGTTCGCGCTAGTGCTTGTACATATTTGCTTCTTGCAAGAGGCTTAAGCAGTTAAGCAGCAAAATCATTACGAAGGAGAAGAAAGTGATAAGCTTGATATGCTATGATTTTCTTGTGCATTGGAGAGGCAATTCACAGAAATACTATAAATATATGCTACAATTTTATTGTACTTTTAGCACCCATTTTCCTTTTTTACGGTCTTTTTGCTGGCAATTACTTTTTGTCAGGCCAAGGGATCTTCCAGGTCCATGGAGTACTGGCATAACCATTTGTAGGTACACAGAGTTTTGCCTGAATCTTAGCAGAAATAGATGGAGAAGTCTTGTGTCAGTGAGATCATGGACCTACATGTACAGACCTGCCAACCAGTACGTTGTAGCCGTATTTAGTACGTTTTTGCAACCAAAATACAATTTTTTTTTTTATTTTAATTTTTTAAATTTTTTTTTACAAAATCATAATTTATTGAGAAAAATCATCTCTATATGTCTCTATTTCATAAAAAGTACACAAATATGGTTATTAGATCAATGTAATTTCAGGTAACTTGTTTTTTTTCAATCATTTTGTAAAAACCAGGGTGAGATATACACAAGTTTCAATGGTTTTTTTTTCATCTGCAAGAGCAGTGCGCATTTTAGCTTGCATGCAGCTTGAGCAGCTTGAGCGCCGTGATGGGAGAGTGCGCCAAGCATTTTATTATGAAATACACTTTTTTGGGGGAAAATACAGTTTTTTGTATCACAGAATACAGTTTTTCATTCCCAGAGGTTGGCAGGTCTGCATGTAATCTCTTATTACATGTAGGTCTATGGTCAGGGGAGCGTTTCATCAACATTTTTGTCCAACAAGTTGTCAGATCTGACAACTTTCCTTGATTCTGATTGGCATAGAAGCACTGTTACTAGGCCATGGTATTTGTCGGATAAAACAGGATTTGATAAAACGTCTGACGAGCCCTTCATGAAACACTCCCCGGATATTGGCTGACCACAATCTATCACTTAAAGCCACTGGACACCTTACAACTGTACGCGATCCGATTTTGGAACAAATCGCATTTTGCTCATTTTCTGAAAATGTGAATGGAATATATATCTTTATTTGAGGTTAAAATTAATTGAAAGAATACAAATATAACCATTATGAAAGATTGCAAGCCCTTTTTTTGGAGTAAAGGCCAAATTGGTTTCAAATCGTAGCCAATCGTACGACTGCTATGACGTCATTACGACTAGATATTAAATTCGCTTTTATTCTACAAAGGATGATAGAATACGTAGGTATTCGTACGATGATTTCAAACATTACACAGTAAGATATTTCAAGTCTCAGATTAGCATCAAATTTTACCATGTTTTATTCCAAAATCGGGGCGCAGACCACTTGTAAGGTGTGCGATGGCCTTTAATGGTAAAAGTGGTAACTTTTTTTTCTGTGGACTCTTTTAAACATGTACTCAAATCCTATAATAGGAAGTCCCTATAATGCGACTTGAATACTCAACAGAGAGGATTTGTCAATGATGTCACTCACTTAATATTGCTTTCATATTTGATTATATTTTGAAATAATGATTTGAATATTTTGATCTTTGGAGGTTTTAAGGAATTTATTAAAAAGAAGCTCCTTATTGAATTACAGCAGGCTAGGTTTTAACAATGGCATCCCCACACTCAGGAGGAATCAAGCATTGTTTGGCATTATACAATTAACACTTCATATTTAATATCAAATTTATATAAAAGAAATAGAGTAGGTGATTTAATCGTTCCTTCATTTGCATACCAATACCAGAATAAGAAATTAAGCCAAATTTTGAAATGTTAGGACTGTATTCAACTATCGTATTTTACCTTTGATTTTCATGAAATGTTCATTGTTCTTTTTTCATTTTTCTATGTGTATTTTTATATATTTTATCATGGTGGACTTGGCCTTTTATAATCTATCCATTGAAGTTCAGAATTCATTGAATTTACACTACAGTACATACATGTAGCTCCAGGTGTATTTGACGTCCTTAGCTTGGCCACACATAAAACATATTCCATTAAAATTATGTTGCAGTCCTTGTTGATAAGTGGACAGAAAGAGTCATATAATTTCATTCCTTTGGGGAGCAGGAATGAATGCGTAATAACCATGGTAACGCTATACATCAAGGATATTGAGATTCTGTGGAAATAAAATACTGATTAGCTGTGATTGAGATGTGTGTTACATGAGAGAAAGGTTGAGGAGGGGAGAAGAGAGAGATCTATAGAGAGAATGAGAGAGAGAAGTAATAAGAGTGTGTGGGTGTGTGTTGAGAGAGGGAGAATTGATCAGTGTGTGTGTGAGTGTGTGTGTGTGAGAGAGAGAGAGAGAGAATAGTGAGTGCTCATCATAAGAGTCAAAGAGAGGAGGAAGAGAGAGAGAGAGAGGGGGAGAGAGAAAATAATGATAGTAAAAGAGCAGAAATATGTAAGACTTGATTTTTCTTTGTGTTTTCCTCAAGGACTCCTGGGGCCCGTCTTACAAAGAGTTGCGATTGATCCGATTAATCGCAACTACAGTATGGAAAGCCAGCAAAGTCAACATATAAAATGCATGTTTGTTCAAAAGATTTTCCAGATATGAATGTATATCCATGAATTTATTGATTTCTTGACAATTTGGTGTGTTCTCCTTTGTTTACAAAGGATATTTTGCAAATTTCTTGTAGAAAAATTATGGCACTGATGGATTTCCATAGAGTTAAGATTGATTGGATCAATCGTAACTCTTTGTAAGACGGGGCCCAGATATATTAGCTGTAAAGATGAAATTGATAATTTTTCAAAATGCAAACTTGATATGTGTTCAAGTACAGATCGAAAGCACTTCATTTATATGAACACCTTTACTCCCCCTTTCCCCCCCAAAAAATTGTGTTTTTGTAAGTGGTTATTTTGAATTGAACTGTGTCGTTTACAATATTTCAACTTGATTGATGTGAATGAAATTCAGATATTCAAATAATCAAATTGATAATTTCTTTTCTCTTTTTATCTTTCAGAGCTCAGTTCAAGTGACCTTTGACAGGATTAAGCCAGGAAGCACGCCCCCAAAGTTCCAGAATGTCCAAGCAGTTGCAGGTCAAAAAGATCATTTGGTATGCACATTCCCTATTCTTTATTTCATGTTCATATTTCATGATTAAAAACATTTATCAATATGCTCGAATACTACATGTATAGTATCCCAATTTGGACCTAGAATAATATATTCATACACGTTTTTATTTGGCAACCAATCATCATGACATGTATCACATGACCAAAGCAGTTGAGTATCACTTGTTAAAATTGATGTTATATGATATTTGGGGAAACATCAATAATACATTACATTAGTTTCTCAAGAAGTGGATGCTGAACATGCATGTTGCTGTACGGTGAGCTGACATGTGCTCAGATGACAATTGCTTCTGGCTTTAGTTCATCTAATATATAGGATTAGGGCTCGGGTTGCAATAAGGGCTTATGTAAGGTTTGGGGTTTAGTTTACGATAGGGAATAATGCTAAATCCAGGGTTGAAATTGTTCTTTCCGTTTAGTGTGTGGAACTTACAGCGGAGCAATTGTTGCTGCCAGGGCAAATGTCATGGAACCTTCTGTGCATGTAGCAATGATGAGGCAATGCTTTTCTGAATACCAAAGAATGACATCATCCTGCGGATAATTATTCATCCCAAATTGACATTGAGAGTCCCTGACTGTCTTGTTCCTGCACAATCCTTGTGCCCTACCGCAATGTGCGTGTTAGGCCGTTGTTCTTTCCATCAGTGTGTCGAATTTACAGCAGAGCAATTGTCGCTAGAGCAAATGTCATGGAAACTGCTATACATGCATGTAGCTATGCTGATGCAATGTCTCTCCAGATACCAAGGAATGACATCATCCTGCGGATAATTATTCATCCCAAATTGACATTGAGAGTCCCTGACTGTCTTGTTCCTGCACAATCCTTGTGCCCTACCGCAATGTGCGTGTTAGGCCGTTGTTCTTTCCATCAGTGTGTCGAATTTACAGCAGAGCAATTGTCGCTAGAGCAAATGTCATGGAAACTGCTATACATGCATGTAGCTATGCTGATGCAATGTCTCTCCAAATACCGAGGAATGACTTCATCCTGCGGATAATTATTCATCCCAAATTCACATTAGGTGGTTTCAGACTGCCTCGAAGTTCGTCAGTTCCAGGTATTTTCTGATCAGGAAATTTACCCCGATCAGAAAATACCAGGTAATATTGGCAATGCGAAAGCAAATTACGCGCAATATTCCCGAAAGAAAGTACCCACTAAATAGTAGGTACTTGTCAAAATTACGAGAACTTTCGCGGAAATTTTTCCAAGATCGCAGACCTGTATTTTGGCAATGTGAAAGCAATTTACGGGAACTTTTAGCCCAGTTTGTAGTTGGGCGCAGGCGCCGTGGAGGCTGCTGAGGTAGTGATTTTGAATCCCGCGCCTCGCTTGCTTTTCAGACCATACTGCGCATGCTCGTAACTTCAGGAACGTATCCCGAAGGGTATGTTCCAGGGCGGTGTGAATGCAGAAATAATTAATGGGTATTTTTAGCCTTAAAAAGTTCTCGTAATTTAACGGGGATTCTTATGATGGAGGCGGTTTGAAACCACCTATTGAGAGTCCTTGACTGTCTTGTTCAAGATTGCACAATCCTTGTGCCATACCGCAATGTGCGTGTTAGGCCGTTCCTAGGGACAGTCATCCTGTGCTATGTTTTCAATTGATGACTTCCTAGCCAGAGCCAGTAGGTCATTTAAAGAGGATTTCCCGTGTCTAACTGTTTAACATTCAACATCGTTATGACTGAGAAGAACAACCAGGAGAATATACAACTTAGATTTAAAAAGAAGAGTTTTGGGTAACTTTAAAAAGGGTTAAATACCTGTAGCTTGAAAAAAAAATTCCTGTGACTTACTGATGAACATTTTTTACATTGTTAAGAGTATACAACATTGTGAGAAAATACATGTAAAACACCTTATAGAATGCTAAGAATAGATTTTGGGAAACTTTAGAAAGAATAATTAAAAAAGGGGGAGGATTTCCTGTGTTTATATACTTGTAACTAATCAACATTTATCATCTTGAGTATCTCAAAAAGCAATAGATTTTTGGTAACTTTGAAGAAGTTTGATTTACAGATATAACATTTTGATTTGACGTTTTTGAACAATTGGATATACATGATATGCTCAGATTTCAAGAACCAGGAATATGGAGACTTGATCAGGAGTAATGCTATTATCAGGATCTTCTTCATAGGCCTGTGACAAAATATTTGCTGTTTTGTAAAATAAAATCAGGTTCACTTTCTAGATATTGGTCCTTGTGGGGGAACACCACCTGGCCATTATGTCACTCTCATATTAAATTTCAATTATTTTGAAAAGATGTATGCCTTTAATATTAAATGCCCTTATTTTCAGTACTTTATACAAGTACTACATGTATACCATCAAAGTGTTAGGGCCATTAAAATACAACATTACTAATTACTGTTAGGTGGACTTGTATTATGTTAACCCTAAAGCCCGGCTCACACTATGCATTTCAAAGAAATTATGATAACATCTGACATGGATATTCCAACTGATAAAATCTTACGGATCAGAGTAATGGTAGGACTACTGAAATCAAAATTCAGTCCAGGTCGAGCCTCCCTAAATGAATAAAAAACAAATTCAAATCCAAATCGTAATGACATCATCATCATCGGCTGCGACTTGAAGCCGATTTGGACTTTACTCCGACCACAGGGCTTGCCGCAAAGTAAAAAATATGATTTTAGTATTCCTTACGTTATGCCAAACTTTGAATAAATAATTTTACTACTTGGAACTTTCATATTTAATGCAAAATGTGATTTCTTGAAAAATCACATCACAACAAATCACATAGTGTGAGCTGGGCTTAAGACTAAAAGAACACTTTGAGCCCTGTATTACCGCAATGTAACTGAGTTGTTCCCTGCAGGGATGTCTCGCCAACAATTCCCTGGTTCCCTGGTATTACATAATTCAGTTGTCAATGAATAAATGGACCCATTGGAACTGGGTGCTCCCTTTGCAAATCCTATAGGAATTACCAGAATGCAACAGGAGAGGAATTAATGGACCTCTTGCCCATATTAAGGATAGGATGTTCCCTGTGCAGATATTTGGGAATTACAGAATTCAGTTCCAGAAAGGAATGGACTCCTTGCTCACTGGAACTGGCTGTTTCTGTGCAAATATCATGTGAAAATGAATGATACAGAATTAAGTTTTTGAAGGATATATTGGACACCTTGCTCTCTGGAACTGGATGTTCTTTGTGCAAATCCTATTGAAATTATGGACAGATTTCAGTTGTAAAAGAATTGATGGACCCTTTGCCCGCTGGAACTGGATGTTACGTGTGCAAATCTAATGGGATTTACAGACAGATTTCAGTTGTAAAGGAATTAATGGATTATGGATCCATACCCAATTAATGTAACTTGATGTTTCCTTTTCAAATCCTATGGGAATCACAGAACTCAGTTGTAAAGGAATTACTGGACCCATCCCATGTGCACCAGGACTTGGTGTTCCCTGTGCAAATCCTATGGGAATCGCAGAATAAAGTTCCAAAGGGTTTATAATCTAACAACTGCTTGGGGTTTTCCTCTGTAGTCAGCATCCTTGTATGTACAGTTGTATGCTGTTGGCGTCTACTGGCAATTTAGCTAACTATAATCATATTACTATTGATCATGATTAGCTGTGATGGAGGGTTTTACAAGTAAATTAATTGGTATGCAAGCCACTGACTATGATGCAGTACGGTACAGTGCACAGGCTAATCACCAAACGACAGAAGTATTTGGTAATGATTATGAAGATTGAAGAATTTGCTGGTCTACCATGTTTGATGGCTAGTAAATATGGAATATTTATTTATTTATATTTATTTGTAGTTTTATTTATACAGGGTGGCATTGTCAGTTTCAAAACTGCTTTCCACAACGGCCCTGTCATAACATACAATTAGCTGTAATAAATATAATTGAATCAGTAACATTTACATAATCGATAGCACAAATTACATATCTATATAAATATGGAACCAAAAAGAATTGAAAAGACTAACAAACACAAAAAATATGCATTAAAATCTAAACAATGAATCAATTAATAGAATAGGCTACAATATAATAAATAATACCAATAAAAGTCTTTCTTCTACCAATCTAGTAACAGTAATGCAAGCAGCATCAACTTCAATTTTTAAAAGGGACAACAACAAGAACACATTTTTGGTAGTACTACTACTAGGCCTACTGCAACTACGGAAGGTTGCTTGTTTTGGCTAGCATTTGGGAGTGTTTGATGAAAGCCATAAAAAAGACTAATTAGCTGCATAATGAATTCATCCCCGCCACTGAAAGCACTGCTCACATTCACTGTACAGATATAAGCCAATTAGTGAATGGCCCATTAACAGCCAAGGTTTGAGAACTGGATTTACATTGTGGATAGCCCTTTGAAAGCGTTGATAGTATTTTCATCAACTCTGTTTGGGGGAAAAAAGGAAGTGATTGCTGTTTAATGAAAACATGCGATAAAAAATGACTCTTTTGGAAGCAAATCATAAACGCAGGCATGATAATTTGTTCTTCTTCTTCTTCAACCTACACTGACTGCCTCCTTCAATCCTGAAGATTCTTGCAGTATTGTAGTACCGGGGGCCGGCAGGTGCAATACACCGGGTGAACACCCTATTCTTTGACGAATAGTGTATTGGTTTTAACGTGCATAGGTTGTGACTCTCCTATACACGGGACCAACATTTGCGTCCTTTCCGATGGACGGAGTGTTTTCAAACTGCATTCACACCTGCACTGAATACAGTGGTGAGGCACGCTAACACAACGCTATAGCATCAGATTTTTTGTTGATTTGTATCATCTAGTTTTACGGCATTGAAGCAGTGTCAGTCCTTGGTACATGTACATTGTAGTTTGTACCTAGTGCATATTAATGACAGCAAGATGCAAGAGCTCTTTTATAGCTCAGACTTTTTTTTATTTCATGACTTTGGTAAATCATGGGGGCAAGTTGCCCTTAGCCTGCACCCCTGTCTACCGAAAATGTCCAAACAGGAAATGTTATGAAGATTTGCTTAAAGAGCGATCACACATTCCCTAGGCTAAATGACCCCACTAACAAGCCATATGAGATATGGCTATAGTCCCACATATTGTGATACGTGCCTTGATGCTGGTATGATACCCAGGTATGCAAGAGCTGGTGAAGCCATCGACATGACCCAGATGTCTCGGTTCAGCAATAGAGGTACTTTGTTACCAGTCTCATCTATTTGTTCAATAAGATGTCTGTGAAGTCATTCACATGGTCATCAAGGGATGGAATGCCCATCTGATTTAAGTCGGTTCAGTCCAGTGACCTTATGCTTTACACCTCCACCCCTACCACACACCCACACATCAACACCCACATACACACACACTTCAACATCTCCATCGCACATACAGACATACACACACTTACACTCAATATCTAGTCGTAATGACGTCATAGCAGTTGTACGATTGGCTACGATTTGAAACTAATTTGGCCTTTTCTCCGAAATAAAGGCTTTCAATCTCTCAAAATGGTTATATTAGTATTCTTTCAATTAATTTAAACCTCAAATAAAATGATATGTTCCATTCACATTTTCAGAAAATGAGCAAAATGCGATTTGTTCCAATATCGGATCGCAAACAGTCGTATGGTGTGCGGTGACCTTTACACTCTCCCACCAGTAAACACTTAAACTGTCAACCCCACATACAGACATACGCACACACACACACACTTAAACCCACCCACCAATACTGATTCCACACCCCACATACAGACATAGACACACATCCTCACCCACTAATATTCACTTACATCCCAACTCACATATAGATATACACATACCCTGCACTCACTTACCAATATGTGTTTACACCCTACCCCGCATACAGACAACACACCCTCACTCACCCACCAATATACGCTTCCCACCCCACATACATGTACATAAATACACACAACCTTAAGCTCACCCACTTATACACACTTACTCCCCACTCCTTATATACAGACATACACACACCATTACGCCACATTCCATTCCACATACATAGACACACACTCACCCTCTCGCCCAAACACACACTTCTCATAATTCATTCAGATATACCCACATCTTGACACTAACTTACCCACACTCATTTCCCACTTCCCCACATATACATTTACACGCATCCTTACACTACCCACCAATACATGCAGACATACACCCTTACTCTCACCCACCAGTAAAAGCTTTTTTTTTTTTTATTTATTTTTAAAAACAAGTGCACACCTAGTTACCAATAATGCATATAGCATTTCCATTTATTTGAAAGCAGGATAAAACAGCATTGTAGATTAAATGCCTTGCTCATAGGTGCCACGGCCAGGGATCGAACCCCGGACTTTCTATGTATAGCCAGGCGCCTTTTAATAGACCACTCGGCCACGGTAACACTTATCACACACACATGCATACACACCCACACCTACGGGGAGTGGAGAAAGTCCATAAATTGTGTTTGGGCAAGCAAGAATCCCATGACCAGAGTTTTATGTAAATTGATTTTGTTCAAATGTATTAATGACTACTAGTGGAATATGATTTATAAGGTACCTTCAAATCAAGGGCCCATTTTGTAAAGACTTACAACTTTGGAAACTTTTCCAGTATTGTAAATATCATGGAAAACTTGATTGTGATTGGCTATTGAATCTTGTTGCCATGGTAGTTGATATTTTGCTGAGTTACCATAGTTGTTAAAACCTTGCAACTCTTTTTGAAACGAGCCCCTCGTAAACTCCACTTTTCTGTACCAGGACAGTGCTTTAGTGCCTTGATGTACTTCTGGTCAAGAAATGCGGAATTTATTTTAAATCACTGTTTTGATTTTTGATAATCAAAGTTACTAAACAAACATCTTTTTTTTTACTCTGCAGATAGTGACGTGTCAGTTAGAATCAACAGGGTTTGGTTTCATAGTGTTTGCAACCCAGCAAACGGCTGCCAGTGTCAAACTATCTACCTGTGATGTCAGTGTCAACAGACTTTCTGGAAAGGTATTTATTTCTTATATCACCTTTTTGCATTTAGACCTGAAGGGATGGTAAATTACCTGGAAAGGTAACAGGTTCTTATATCACCTTGTTGCATTTCGATTTGAAGGGATGGTAATTAGCCTGGAAAGGTAATACAGTATGTATTTTCTTATATAACCAAATCTCATTTAGATTTGAAATAATGGTAATTTACCTGTAAAGGTAATAGTTTCTTACATCACCTTTTTGCATTTAGATTTGAAGGGATGGTAATTTGCTTGGAAAGGTAATAGTTTTGCATAATATATGAAAGGATGGTAGTATGTATTGTTCACTGTTTACCACTTTTGAAATTTCAAATAAATCCAGATTGGCTGCAAAAGTGTTCTGCTAAATATTGAATGTATTTTTAGTCTTAAGTATTTACTTTCACATCTGGAAAAGATTTGAATTCAAATCATACAGATTTTTTAATCCACAAAGTTTAAATCTTAATCTAGTATTTCAGCCAATCTGGGTTCAGTTTAAATCCTTGGAATTTAAAGTGTAGTAAGGGAGAAATTCTGATCTTGGATATATCCGGACCATATCTCTGGTCTCAGTATAAAAAAGTCTTTTCATAAGGTGTAATTAAAGAATATATACATATATATATTTATATTAAACGAAATCCCAATTGATGGTATATAAAGGAAGGTTTAAAGGTAAGTCATGTTTTTTTTTGTATTTGATAGAGGAAAATTGAAATCATGGACCAATTCTCAATACTTTTACCTTGGTCTTTAATGAGTAATATAACAATTATGGAGAAAGAAAGCACCCACATAGTTGTTTAATCCATAATACAGGGGTGTGAGAGTTCAGATTTTTATCTGATTTCAGATTTTTTTGTTTTGATTTTCAGCTGAATTTCAACTTATATTTGGCTTTCCTCTGTACAAAAAGTATGGGAGCTCTTTCTATTTCAGACTTTTTCAATACTCTTCAGCTTTTTTCAGATCTTTTTATTTGTGACCACTCAGACCCCTGATAATAATAAACTTTGTATGTCATTTTAAAAATGTGGTCAATCCTTATCTGTTTTAATCAGCATGCACCTGTTTAATTCATTTTTAAAATTTTTATTTTTATTTTTTTTTATTGACTAACCTCACATCTACCATTGATGACTCCAGGGATTGATTTCATAAAACTTGTTATGATAATAAATTCACAATAACTCATAAAAGCTACTGAAATCCTTCAATCTGATTGGCTGGTGGTAAATTTGTTATAGAAATTGTGCATTTGTTGTTATTACAAGTCTGTAAGAAACAAAATTATCACCACTGACTATATAGTCAGCTCTGACAAAGGAACTAAAATCCTTGGTTTATTGGCGTTATTCATTTGCCACTTTGGAACACTCTATTGGCAAATGCTGTTTTTCGTGGTGACACAACATATGCTCCTGTTTGAATATCTCAGATGGCAAAGGGTTAGAGTTAGGATTGTAATAGAGTTTTTTTGTTTAGAACAATGTAAAGAGTAGGATTAGGATTTATTTATTTTTGGAGCTTAGGTTCAAGGTTTGGCTTAACTTGTATAATTTCCATTGTAGCAATTGTTACCTTACAAAATGTCATAGAGCTTATTTCGTAGGGGTCCATTTTGAAAAAAAAAACAACTTTAAACCAAAAACTCGGTTACTGGACATAATCACTAAAACCAAACCTGTAGTCATCATGAGTGCTCATGAAAACAAGGCACCTCAGTTACCATAGATTAAAAAAAATGTCATGAAGCTCTTATTTTTTAGAAATTAATTACTATTAAGTACCCCCACTGATAAGGCCTCTTGGTAAATGGTTTCAAAAGTGGACAGTCCATGTTTCCTGTCTGGATACTGTTCTATTATCCCTTAATTCTATACTAATACACTACCATAATTTTCCCCCTACTAATTACCATGTAACCACATGCAGCTTAAGTCTAAGGTAGGTTTTTTTATTCCTTTCTGTTATGTGAAATCGTACTCACTATATTATTTTGAATTTTATTTGTGATCTACATGTATATGTATTATGACTCTTAAAAGCAAAGGAAAAAAAGCTTAAGCGTTTCTTATCATTGTGCATTTCAGAGTACTACACATTTCTTTCAGAAATCGTTTCATAATGTTTGCACTACGTCACATGCAGCTTTATGCACATTCAAAAGTTTCAATATACATGTACATTTTTTTCTGAAAGCTGAATGTATTTTCTGTTTCATATTTTGTGAAAGTAATAGACATTACTTTAAGTAGTGAATTATACTGTTCCATCATATTAGTTTTCAAATCTTTCAATGTTGCTTAATGTTGTAAGGTGCTTTTATGTGTATCCATAATTTGTTGTCTGTTTTTGTTTTGTTTCATGTCTTTATTCTGCAATCCTCGTACTGTCCATATCACTCTATATCTTTTTTATTTTCTATTTTAGTTTTTCATTACTTTTATATATTTATTTGTTTGTCTTCTGAGTGTGAAAGGAGTTGATATTATTTTTTAACACTTGTTTTTTTAAATGTGAAAGGGTTGAAATTTATTTAAAAAATTATTTTTAAGTCTGAAAGGGATAAGCTGTATATCACTCTGAGGGAGCAAAGTCAAGGGCCTGAAATAATAAATCAAAGCATACCGTATATGTCACTGTATTTCTTAAATTTTACTTAGGCCTATTTATTCGTTTGTTTATATATTTTCTGAGTGTGAAAGAATTTGATTTTTATTTTCTTCAACTTGTTTTCTGAGTATGAAAGGGGCTTAGCTGTACATCACTCCAAGGGATCAAAGTCAAGGGCCTGATTTTAGAAACAATATATCAGGGAATCTCTTCATGTATACACCTCATAGTGCCAGTTAGCTAGACAGTACAAACAGGCTCGCAGCCACGCTGGCAGGCCAGCCGTATTAGGCATGCTAATGTGTATAGCGTGATGTGAGTGGCTTTCATCAGCTCTAGCCAGCTTTACCAATACTGCTAAGAAGCTTTAAAGGGAGTCATCAACCTTGGAATAAGGTGATGTAGGTGATGACAGTTATGTAGTCTCACCAAACACTGCTAACATTTAGAAGCTTTAAATAGGAAACGAAGCTAAATTACATGTACTTTGGTGCTGATGCCACGGTTTGCCACCCGCCGAATTTTGAAGGGATTCTGAGTAACCAGTGCTAAAATAGGGTGATAAGTTAGTCTGCCGATTCTGGCGCTCACAGGTTTTTGAGGAATTCCTTCCTGCCAGTACCCATTTACCTCACCTCAGTTGATTGCAGCACATTGTTGATCGTTTTCCTGCTGAAGTAAATGATGCTCTGGCTGGGATTCCAACCCACGACCCTCTGTTTCCAAGTCCAGAGAGTAAACTACTCCACCGGGCCACAATGGTCCACAATGCCTGCTTCTTTATGGTAGTCGCAAGTGCTCATGTTTATCACCTAGAAATCATTTATTTTACATGGTAAAATGCTTACATAATCAGAGCACTGTTTCATAAAAGTTGTGAGCACTAATCAATGCAGCTAGCAGCTGGATATGACATATGCAGTGAAGTCTTTGGCTTTTCATTGCAGGCTGAGAAGCTCTGATCTCTGACTGTTGCAATGGTAACTGTCAGAAAATATTGTCGCTGACAAGCCTGAGCAGTGTGCAGGACTAGACTGAAATGAACAAGCATAATTTTACAAATTTGATAATTTGAAAATGAAAGAAATGTATGGTTGGTACGGAATGTACTATATACATGTAAATATGCCTGTGACACAGACTACACTTTCTTCAGTATTTGGTTCTTAATTTGATAGCCAAATATTACAGTGCTCTTTGTACACTGAAGCCTTGCCAGCTTCTTTGTTTTGAATATGTATTTTGGAAATAGATGCGTGCAGAGGTGATACAGCAAACTCAACCATCTTCAGGCAGTCTCCTCGCCTGTGCCTTATCACTCTGTGATGTTTAATGATCGGGCGTTGTTTAATGAACAGACGTAAACAAACGGTCTAGTGTTTGTCCGCTGGGGTCGGCTTCAAGATGGCGGCATGGTGCAGTCACATTCCATGTGACATTTAGAGGGACATTGATTTAGCTTTGTATGCTCTGTGAGGAGTTCAAGACCATGAAGCACTGTTCACATGCAGGGTGCTACATAACTTTTTAGAAGCACTTGCCCAGTCAGGCAAGTAAATTTTCAAATAGTTGAAATACTCTTGCCCAAAAATCTATTTCACTTCCCCGAAAACATCCTTGAAAAAAAGTTTTACCTCTTCAAAGGAAAGTTTTGCGGTTATTTAAACCATTTACCTTTTTCTATCTTTTGACATGATCTGATCTACCTTGTTATTGCATTTCTTTGTCCAAAGTGATTTTATCTTGCCTGCCATGACCAAAATTAGGGTCAATATCATATCATATTGACCCTAATTTTGGTCAATCCGCTGTGAGAATGTTGCTTGCCCAATTCGGGCAAGTAGTTTTAGTCTTTACTTCAAAACACTTGCCCGACTCTAACTTTTACTTGCCCCGGGCAATCAGGCAAGTGCTTAGTCGACTCTTAGAGAGAGACATTAGGGATTTGTTTTGCTCCAAGACCCAGAACAGATTTGACAAAATAGAAAATGTATTTTCAATTGCCTTCTATGACAAAGCACTACCAAAAAGTCTTGGTCAAAAAGTGGTGAATCAAAACAGCAGTTTCTTCTTGAACTCTGGACAAACAACATATTTGCAATTTTAGTTCAGTCCCGAAACTTGGGATGGAACTGCTGTTCCGGCTCATATGTGACCTGCCACCCCAAAACCAACAATAAGTCGACCAAAATGAATGTTCAGATTTTTATTGAGCTTGAAAATTGATTTCCTAATCTTTAAAATGATATATAATATGTTAAAATTGACCAACAATAACCATTACAAGTACTTGATTGAATGCAGAGTAAATTCAGCAAGAGCTTAAAAATAAGGAGAAAACAACGTTTGAAGTTTGGGGTTCACTCAAGCATGAGATGTGCATACTGTGTAATCTCAGTAAAACTCCCAAGCAGTCCAAAAAAGTAGTTTCCAAAAAACTCTTGTGTCTTTTCATTTATTCAACTTCACAACTTGAAATTTTCACAGTATGAAGAAGAAGAAGTGCTCTTTCAGAGAAGCTATTTTTTTTAATTTTTTGTTTTTGGAGACAAAATTACTATTTTGGCTAATTACCTGGCGACTTATTGGTGGTTTTGGGGTGGTAGGTCACATATATTTTTTTTTACAAAGACCTCGCAGCTGTTCTTTGACATTTGATGGGCATATTCTTTCTTGAATCCATTGTGCATCACGAACCAAAAATTTCCATTATCTAATTTCCAAGAAATAAGTATTCCAGCCAGGTATTCATATCCCTCACCTGGGTTGATTGCAGCACATGATGGATTAATTTCCTGTTAGAGGAAATTACGCTCTGGCTGGGATTGGAACCCACAACTCTCTGTTTCAAAGCCCTAGACACTACAGCACTGGTCCACTGTGCTCTTCAAGTAACTGCTATACATTGTACAACTACATGTAGAACATCATGTAAATAATTTACATGTATAGGAATGCAGAAAATTTGAATCTGTTCATACCACAGTACATCCTTTGGCGATTTGGTCATCCATTAATATGTGAACACACTCCTAGGTGTAGGTGTATGATATATGTTGTCATGCCATGGATGTCAGTTTTTATTACAAGTATGAGGTTTAACAGCATCTTTAAGGGGATGAGTCCATCACTTTTCAACTCTTAAACTGTCCCACTTCAAAGGATGTAAATTGAGTAAAGCAATGAAAGATGTTTGTTTTGAAACAACAACAGTGGAAGGAAAAAGGGTTGATAAAGGTTGTGGTTGTCATTTTTTTGAAGGCATCTATTAAATCTCCAAGGTCTATTTTTTTCTTGAGTGTAAGTTTCAGACTCTATCCTTGCTCTGCTCCTCACATAAATGCCACACCATTTACCAGTTAACTGTTAAAAAATGAATGTACAGAAAATTATGAAAATTGGGGTTAACCGCACATATCATTTTTTCCTGATCAAATGTGAATAAAAAAATCATTAATGACCCTTTGTCATCAGATGTAGATTTCTAACAATCAATATCTATTTGGAATTGATGCAACACTCATCAAAGGACATCTTATACAGTGGCATTATATGACCTTTGACCTGGTATGACCTCTTACCTGATATGACCTCACACTGTGTCTGATTGTTTCATGTAGTGACCCTTTGTTATCAATAGTAGATATGAAACTATCCATAGATATCTGGAATAGGTAGCTCTCTTCAAAGTATATTTCCTATAAATTGACTTGATATGACCTTTGGCTCTGACCTGATATGACCTCATGAATCTTTTATGATTGTTCAATTTGTAACCCTAGAATATAAGAAGTGGATACGGTTGGGAATTGATGCAGTAACTCTGAAAGTGGATTTAAAAAAATGTTACCTTTGACCTAGTATTACCTGTGATCTTATATGACCTCATTAATTGTGTCTGATTGGTAGTGACTCTTTGTGATCAGGAGTCGATATGGAACTACCAGTTAGGTATTTAGAATTGATGTGGCACTTACCATCTGGAATCGTTTTGACCTTTGTCCTGTTATGACCTCTGACTTTATATGACCTAATGATTTCTTTTAGTTGGTGAGTGACCCCTTTTTGTTTGATTTAAATCTAGATACATCACTGATAGGAATCGTTTTGAGTATTTCAAACCACTTTGACCAGGTATGATGTCTGACCTCGTATGACCTTGTGAATTTTGATTGGTTAATTAGTAACCTCCTTTCATCAGGAGTAGATATGAACTTACCCATATGACCATCATAAATGGAAGATGCTTTGTGAAGGGTTTATTAAAAAGATAGGCGGCACATGTGCAGAGTTTAAGGCACCATACCATGTGGGCCGCACATGTGCAGAGTTTAAGGCACCATACCATGTGGGTGTTTCATAAAGCTGTCTGTAAGTTAAGAGCAACTTAACTTTTACATTAACTGTACATCCTTTCAGAATGCACTATGACTCCTTTTTGAGTGAACTGCAAGAAGAGGCATATGCAGTTCAAAAGGAGTCATAGTGCACTCTCAAAGGATTACAATTCACTCCTAAGTGATTGGTCCCTAGTATCACTCCAAGATTAGTTGTTATGCATTTAGAGAGTTGTCATGGAAGACAAGATAATGTGTGCCGGAGGAGGGGTGGGGGGGGGGAAGGATTTAGGGGATGGGAGGGGAGAGGGAGGGGCATGGGAGGTTAAGTGAGGCTTCGCCTAAAGCAATGCTGCTGTGATGACCTAGTTGAAGGAGGCTACCAAGTGTGGCGGTGAAATAATTTGATATTACAGACTGTGTGCTCAAGAGGTGACTGCTGCCTGCTTGTGAGTATGAAAGAGAGAATGAGAGAGAGAGAAAGAAAGAGAGAGAGAGGGAGAGAGGGGAACCTAAGCACATACATCATTATGACATACTACTCATACAAGAATGTATGCATATATTCAAGTCTTAAATTGGAAGCCACAGAATGGGATACCCAAAATTTCTATGTGCAAATCCTCGATCATTATTCATTCGACCATGCAATATGCCATAATATTGCATATAAACTTTTGAACATTTAGGCTTTGGGGAGTTTGTGGAATTTCAGTGCATCGTGTGATATGCTCTGATATCGCACTGTAGGCATGTCATGCAGACCAAAATATGTATTTCTATTACCACACCAAAAACGCTTTTTTTATATTTTCTCTTTTATTAAAGGAGTTATTCAGATTTGAATGAAAGGTTATACAACAAATGGTTGATCTTGAGTACATCACGTTGGTTAAAATACATTGTACTCAGTAACTGTAGAGTAGGAGTGAGTGTGGGATGGAATGAAGTTCATTACATGTATTGCCTGTGGAATGTATTACATTACTTCTAATTGGGGAGAATGGTGTCGGCTTCCAGGTAATGTCTACTACATGTATGTGAATGGAGGCTACTATCACATGTACTCAGTAAAAACGCTGTTTAGAATTGCTATTCAACAATGTATTAACTTACAGTAGATGTTTAAGATTTTAAACAAATGTATAAAGTCTTATTAAAAAGGTTTAGTTTTTAATATTAAATCTTCAATAGATTAAATATGGTTATTAAAAGTGTTGAACAACTATAAAGTTCTTATAGTTAACAGAGTTGTATACTAGTTTAATCCATGGTCTTACTTGGTACTGTAGAACTAGAGTTCTACAGCTATTTTTATAATTCTTTTTAATCTTCTTTCACTTCTTAACTTCGTCAGTGATTTTACGAACCGGCTCAAACCTCGGCTGGTCTCCAAAACATGATTTTGAGATAGTCGCGTTCAAAGTTTGAATGTTTTTCAGACCCTCGTAACTTCACGCTTTGAAAGAAACCAGATCAATTATTTATACCAATTTAAAGCATACCTCTATTCTGTTATAATGTGCAGAATTTTGTATTTGTATTCATTCTCTTAATATTTGAAAAGAAGTGCATGTATGCATTTTGAAAAGCTCTGCTAATTTTTCTCCAAAACAGGGGGTTGAGCCAGTTCGTAAAATCATGCATACCATGCGCACTGATTTTTAGCACTACTATTATTATTTTATGAGAACAGAATAAAGTGAAACTGGAGATATAGACCCCTATGCTATAGCCAATCATACAGTATATAAAAGCCTGGGGCTCTGTTTATCCTGTGAATCATATTCAGTAATTTGATACCGACTGTGCCGAGCCGAGAAGAATTGCAGGAACGCCACGCCATCTCACCCCCTTACCTGCAAAGCTCAATGAGCCGTCTGTATGCCTACCCCCGTCTTGGTGCTCGGAATGAAATGATTATTATTTGTGCATCAACTTGCGGATATTTATAGTGAAAACACCTTTGTGAAATATTATTAACTCTCTTTCTCACCTCTCTTTATCTTTCCCTCTTCATCATCTTGCTTCTATAGATGTCTTTCCTGTCACTCTTCTTTGTTCCATTTTCCTCCTTTTTCTTCTCTGTCTTTTCCCTTCAAGATTTTTTCTGAAGCAATATACAATCTTTATCTCTTCTCTTCCATTTATCTCTGTCCCTGTTTCTCACTGTCTTTATATCTTCCCTTTCCTTCTTTTTTGAAACATTTTTTTCCTTTTTTCATTTGTTCTTTTACCCCACCCTCCCCATCCCCCTTTTTATCTACATTTCCTTCTCCTCCTCTACCTAATATAGGAATAAGAGGAGGAAGAGGAGGAGGAGGAGGAGGTGGAGGAGAAAGGAGGAGAAGAAGAGGAGGAGGAGGAGGAGGAGGAGGAGGAGGAGGAGGAGGAGGAGGAGGAAGGAGGAGGAGGAGAAAATATAGGAGCTGAATGTGGAGAAGGAAAATGAGAATAAGAAGAAGGAAAAGGAGGGAAAAAGGAGGAGAAGGAAACGGTACACAAGAAGGAGTGTGAGCATAAGAAAGAAGAAACATAGAGATAAAAAAAAAATGGAAATACTATTTTGGAAAAAGAGAAATAAGAGATCAGAGGAAAGAGGAAAGAAAAGGCTAAGAACCCCCCCCAAAAATGAAATACTCTTCAACTGCATTTGTCAAACCTATATTGCCTCTAATATGCTCTATATCATATCAGTGTTTATACTTTCCCCTAAACACACTCTGTGGTTTATGCGTGGTATATTGTAATCAAGCCGTATTAATGAATCCATACATCATGCACTATTGACTGTGGTTAAATGGATTTTCAATACAGAGGTAATTTAATCCACTCCACATCCGTGGGTGTTGACTTGTATCTCTCCAGGTAAATGAAAGCTCTATGGGGTTTGTGTGTACACTGTAATATAATGATTGGTGTTTAGTAGTGCTAGTGTTAACACCACCAAGCAATGTTCTTAGAGAACTACACTCAGGTTTTAACAATACACCATGGAGATTAAAGATGACACCAAGTAGTGCTAAAATAGAATGTGTTGTAATATAATACCATTTACAATGTAGTCACTGGTGTAATTTTAACACCATAGAGATTGAACACACAAGTAGTGCTAAAGATAATGTATTGTAATAATACACCAATTGGTATTCAGCAAACACCATGAATTCAACTTAAGTGTAGTTTTAACACCATGGAGATTGAACATAACACCAGGTAGCACTATAAAATATAATGCGTAGTAATAAAATTAAACACCAATGGTGTTGGAATTACACCATGAAATCTACTCTGGTGTATTTTTAGCATCATGGGGATAGAGCATAACACCAACTAGGATAAAAAACAGAGTATGTTGTAATAAAACACCAATGGTGGGCAATTAACACCATGAGTTCAACACTGGTGTAGTTTTAACACTATTGTGTTTGCAGTTTACTGTTTGGTGCAGATTGACTGTTGTATGAAGAGGGTTACTGCATCTATGATGCCTTGGTATAGGGTCAATATGGATTTTACTGGAGCATCATCTAACATTTTATAAAACTGTAACTTTGTCATTTTAGCCATTTTTTTGGCTTTTCTTTCATAAAGATTATTTCAATACTGATATCACAATAAAAAAAAAATCTACACCCCTAAAATTAAAATGAAGATTATGTTAAGTTCGCATATACTATAAATCTTCCACAGTATATAATAACTCTGAGAAAATATTAACAAATTTTGCACTAAACTATAAAAATTGTTCAAAACTCAAACAATTTTTGAAGCGATAATGTAGAATAATGCGAACAGTAGCATGTGTGTGAATAACTATATTATGCTGCCGTACTTTGGCAAAAGGAAGCAAGTTACAAAAGTGTAATTTGTTGTAAATGAGCAATTTGTGTTCGTCATTTAATTAGGCACAATGCAATTCAACAGTGATTTTTTTCAATCATTTCTTTTTCCCAAATTTTGCCTGAACGTGCAATATACGAAGGGGGTTTCAGAAACAGCAATAACTTAAATTTGACTGATATATGTCACTTGCTTCCTTTTGCCAGAGTTGGGCAGTATACTAGTAGTTCATCTTCTCCTATGCTAAGGTCAAACACTACAGTTACATACTCAATCCACTCACACCAATGGTATGAATTCCTAAAGAGTTGAATTATCGCTTTATTTACCCTCGGTCTATTCATGAATTCAAATTCAATGCAGTTTTCAAGTTCACCTCGGGGACAGTTATTTTTGTTTTTGTTTTCAAGGGTGTATCCCAGCTAGCCTATGTCCAAGTCAGAAGAATTATTACATTGTTTTGTGTTTAATACTAAAAATTGTTTTATCACTCGGATATGATCATCTATTGAAAATGATTAGAGATGATTTTTATTGTTCGTTTCACACCATTGGTTTGATTAAGAAATGTCTTATGATATTCTTTTGTTTTCAAAAATTGGTTTGATATTTGAAGTTACACATTTAATTCTCATCACAGTACAAAATTTCATATTCCATTTTTGTTTATTTGAAATAAAGATACATACACTAAAGCTTTGTTAATCTCTTTGGAATTCTTGTTTTTAATCTTCATATTTTGTTCGAAATAGTTTTTCTAGTGCTCATCAAGGTATTTTCATTGGCAAATGGATATTGTTCAAGTAAATGTGCATCAGAATATATTATTATTATAGCAGCTGTGCAATTAAGTCCAATTGTCTTTTCATGTCTTTTCTCAAAAATCATTCATATAATTTGTACATCTTGTGCATTGGTATCTTTGTTCAGTCAATTTATTTCTGTTTTGTAATGAACTATGTGTTGATTTGCGGTTGTAATCGTTCTTTTATCTGAAACCATAATTCTAACCACATAAAAACCACAAACACCCAACACTCATAATACCACCAATATTGTATCAAGAATCGATTTCTAAATTTTGACTTACATGCAATACCTCATGTATTTTCTCTATTTCCCAAACCTTTGAATAGATAATTTGTTATGTTATTAAGAGTGATATTTCACTCTTAATAACTTAAAGGAGAATGAAACCCTTGAAACCAGCTGAATCCATATCAAAGAGAAACATCAAAGAAACATATTGTTGAAAGTTTGAGGAAGATTGAATGAATAATAAGAAAGTTATGAGCATTTGAATATTGAGATCACTAATGCCATGTAGATCCTCCCATTGGCAATGCGACCAAGATCTGTGATGTCACACACGTACAACTCCCTCATTACTTTAGTACTTATTTCACTTATATTCTCACTTTTATAGAGTCTATCACAAGGTGAGGTGTTCTCTTTATGAGAGGACAAGTACAGAGGTTTCACAACATTATATCATTGATGAATCGTTTGTCATATGATTAGAATGAGCAAAAAGAGATGTTTTGGGGTATATTTTCAGCGTCCAAAAGGGGAGAGTTGTTCATCTGTGACATCACAGATCTTGTTCGCATTGCCAATGGGAGGATCTCCATAGCATTAGTGATCTCGACATTCAAATGCTCATAACTCTTCTATTGCTATTGGACTATTTTACTCAAACTTTTGTTGATCTTATTCTTTGATTTTTCTGCTTTCACAAAAGCTAACTTGCTCCAAGAGTTTCTTTCTCCTTTAATATTTTGGACCAGCCACCCCAAATCAATAATGACTCGCCCGCCCGGAAAGAATCTCTGGATTTTGCCAAAATAGTAATCTGAAAGTAAGAATGAGAAAATGAGGTTATCTGAAAGAGTATTTTCCTCTCTTACTGTCAAAATTTGAAGTTGTTAAGTTCAGTAAAATAACAAGATACAAGAGTTTGACACAATTTTTTGTGGACTACTTTAGGTTTTAGTGAGATTTGTACAGTGTGCACATCTCATGCTTGGGTGAAGCACAGACTTCAAATCATTTTTCTCCTTTTTTAATAATCTTTGAAACTCCCACTTAATTTCTTCTACATTCAATCAAGTAGTTGTGTGAGTTATTGTTGACTAATTTTGACAAGTTATACATCATTTCAAAGCTTAGGGTGTGCTCTTTCATTTCCAATAAATATCTTAAAATTCATTTTAGGGGCTTATTGGTGGTTTTGGCGTGAGAGGGCACATGTTGTTGTATCTGTTTCTCTTTTGTAAAGTTCACTCTGTCATGATATCATTTTGATATTTATTTCCTATCAAAAGGTACTCATTAGAATTATATTTTTCTATTTGTTTCTTTAGGTTCGTTGTCAGGTGCGTGGATTCGGTGAAGAATGGCACCTCACAGCAAACTGGGACAGAAGACCTGATCTTCAACTCAACATCAAACCACAAAAGAATTCAAACACAAGGGTAAGCTACATGTAGCTTCTGGAATTCTCATTGGTTTGTACAGTTCCAGTAGGCGATGGGTTAACCTTTTGAATACTGAATTATGTCATTCCCATAGGCTTTGCACAGGGATCACCTGGTTCCAATTGGGGGTGGGTTAATCTTTTGAATACTGAATTCATTGATTTCCAAGGCTTTGTACCACGATCACCTGGTTCCAGTACTTAGGCAATGGGTTAATCTTTTGACTACTGAATTCTGTAATTCCCATAGGCTTTTTATAGGGATCACTTCGTTCCAGTAGGCAATGGGTTAACCTTTTGAATATTGAATTCAGTGATTCCCATAGGCTTTGCACCGGGATCACCTGGTTCCAGTAGGGAATGGGTTAATCTTTTGAATACTGAATTCTGTGATTCCCATAGGCTTTGTACCGGGAACACCTGGTTCCAATAGGGGGTGGGTTAATCTTTTGGTACTGAATTTTGTAATTCACATTGGCTTTGTATAGGGATCACTTCGTTCCAGTAGGCAATGGGTTAACCTTTTGAATATTGAATTCAGTGATTCCCATAGGTTTTGAACAGGGATCACCTGGTTCCAGTAAGCAATGGGTTAATCTGTTGACTACTGAGTTCTGTGATTCAAATAGACCTTATACAGGGATCACCCGCTTTCAGTAGGAAATGGGTTAACCTGTTGACAACTGAATTCTGTGATTCCCATAGGCTTTGTACAGGGATCACCTGGTTCCAGTAGGCAATGGGTTAACCTGTTGACAACTGAATTATGTGATTCCCATAGGCTTTGTACAGAGATCACCTGGTTCCAGTAGACAATGGGTTAACTTGTTGAATACTGAGTTCTGTGATTCCCATAGGCTTTGTACCGAGATCACCTGGTTCCAGTAGGCAATGGTTTAATCTTTTGAATACTGAATTTCCATAGGCTTTGTACAGGGAACACCTAGTTCCAGTAGGCAATGGGTTAATCAGTTGACAACTGAATTCTTGGATTCACGTTGGCTTTATACAGTGACTAGTGAAAGGGTTGAAGAGAATCAAATATGAAAATACTGTCATAATGTTGAGTGATTTATTAATTGCCTTTTATAAAACCTTAACTCCTTTGGTTGCTATTAAAAAACAAACTATTAGACGAATATTTTACTCTATGATCTTAGCTGTCTATTCAAAACTGCATCTCTTCAAAATATGATTTGTTTTATACAACAAACATTAAGTGATAATAGATTTCTTCTGTATAAAAAGTTTAATTATTGTTTTTATTGAGTATTATTTTTTATGAGTACTCCACCAATTGCTTTTGGAGCAGTGATCTTTCCTAAAAAATTAAGATGTGCGCTACTGCAGTAATCAGTAATATTAGACAGACCTAAATATTTGCAAAGCAGTCCCCTGTTACCTGCTACAGATGTGATTAAACCAATTGGTTCACTATACCTGTATAAACTTTTGCTTTTCTTTTACCTTATTTTTTAATGACTATATAGCCTTATATCTTATCTCCTTCTTCCATTTGGGGCCTATAACTCACAAGCTCTGCTTTCAACTTAGGCCCCTCCATTTTTCACTGATTTAAATTCTTATTGCGTATAATTTCTGTCTCAAGAACCATTTATTTCAACTCAAGATAATTATGTTATACTCATGTAAAGCATGTAAATGTCTGTATATGAATTATGGAAATAAACTAAACTGAAACTGAAACTGAAACTAAAAAAATTGATTTATCACTGTTCATGTTATAAAGAGGAAGTTAATACCATCACTACTATTATGGTTGCTAATCATTCTCGTTATCTTTATATTACAGCAAAATGATGGAGTTGACCTTGTCATCGTGGAGGAGATTCTCCGCAATGCCATCATGGCCGCCACCTTTAACTTCTCGCTGCCCATGAGGGCGCTACCTAGAGATATCATAACTGCCACCAATGCCATCCATACGAACACAGCCAGACCAACATATCCTTCCATGGTATACATGTATAACTTACTCATCAAACAAGGATTTTCTTCTCTCTTCCTGAGGGGAGAAATTTTTGTTTTAGGAGTGCCGTATTTTCATAATATCAGTTAAAAGCTTGTCTGTTCAGTAATAACAGGATTCTGTTCCCTTAAGTTTCTACTTTTGGTGTAGGGATGGGAATATCTTTTTCGATGTACCCTGATATCTTTTGGTTCTGAGAAATGTGATGTGTATTCAATGTTTCAAAATAGTATAGGCCCAAATGTAATTCCTTGTGGTACACCCCAGTTTTTTTTTAATTTGAGATTCATCATAATATTTTAATTGTCTTCATGGAAATTTTTCAGGGGGATCTAAGAACTTATCCAGGAGTCTGATTTGCTGGGAATCACTCGGTGTTTCACTGGTAATACGATTACTCTTCAGTGCTGGCAACATTCGTGAAACAGTCTTCTTGTTGACAAGAAGTTAAACAAGAAAAGATAGCGTTAAAAGCAGTCTTCTGATTTATGAATGAAATCAGATAGATACTTAGCCTACATGTAGGTTGGGGTCTATGGAAAATCATAGCATAATCAGCCAAGTTTCTAGTGGATTTAACAGGATGATGATAAGTATTTTTTTCCTTTCATTTTCCTAGAGTAACAACACAAATCGAATGCCTCAAGCCGTATACCACACACCCATCGTACCCTCCAGTACCAACCACGTGTCATCTAAACCGCCTGCCCTGGCAGAAACGCGCCTCTTAGTCAAAGGTAAACAGGGCTCCTAATTAAATTGACATTACAGTGTAAAATCATTGGTGTGTTCACACTCTTACAGTAAGCTTGCCATTGTGTATAGTGGTGAAATAGGAACGCAGTCTGAGCAAGGAAGGATGCTCATGGAGGGAGTGTCGTTATAGTTCAAGTGTCAGTACTACTTTGTTAGAAGGATATTGCTGAGTGAAATGATGAATATGATATAGTGCTGTGAATAACAGCCAGAAAGAGCTGAATTGGTGTTAGCTACTTCAAACAATGTCCAAAATATCAACATGGACAGTCTGCGCTATTAAAATAGAACCCTTCAAATCCTTTACATCATCAAAATGTAAATATGCCTTCAGAGAGCAACTGAAAGTAGTCAGGAGTTTGAAACCTACCTCGGAACCATACGTCAAGGGGAAAGGAAATAGATGCAAACTGGCGTCTGAAGTGGACCAAAAGCTTCAGCGTCTGGAATCCCTTGTTAAATGCTACTGTACATGACTGCATGATGACTAAATTGAAAGGCAACATGTGCGCTTGCTGAAAGTTTTGAAATCTGTTCACATATATGAATGGAAATCTATTATACATGTTCAACTCACATTTTGATACATTTTAATAATAATAATAATAATAATAGGTATTTATAAAGCGCCATCTATCTAGAAATATTTTAATCCGAGGCACGTTGTTATTATTATTACCCCGGCTTTAGCTCGAGCTGCCTCTCAGCGCTCATGCATTCAAGGAATTAATCCTGCCGGGTACCCATTCAACTCACCTGGGTTGAGTGCAGCACAATGTGGATAAATTTCTTGCTGAAGGAAATTACGCCATGGCTGGGATTCGAACCCACGACCCTCTGTTTCAAAGTCAGAGGACTAATCCACTGGGCCACAACGCTCCACAAGTGTCTAAATGTTTTGATCAGATTTGGAATGATATACAGTAATTGGGCCTCCTTGAAAAGTCTGATAATGTCATTCAGGAACTGTTTTACCTAATTATTTATTTAGCTCACAGTAGGTAGTTCTTTTGAAGAATACTCATGCATGTAATCACCCTTTTCAGAGCAGACTCCCTGTACAATGTAGAGACCAAAAGTCAAGGCCAGCCAGAAGCGGATCTAGAGGGGGGGTTGGGGGGGTTGCAACCCCCCCAAAAAAAAAATCCGGGGACCATTTTTTTTAAATCTTATCTTTTTTTTTAAACTTGTAATTTTATTTTATTCTATTTCTATGTATTTATTTCATTTATTATTATTATTATTATTATTATTATTTCTTTTTGGGGGAGGGTTGGGCGAACAAATGTCACAGAGTCCCTTGCCCCCCCCCCATCAGCTTTTTTGAGGACACGGGCCACCGCCGAAGTGACAAGCTAGGCCAGCGTTGCCGATTCTCATCCCCAAAATCCCCACATTAAAAAAAAAAAAAAAATTGGGGGATTGTTGAAGTCTTTGGGGATGAAAAATAAATATTTGGGAATGAAAATAATGCAACTTAATTTTACAAATTTTCATGGGGGTTAATTTGGCAACGACCTCTATACCAAAAAGAGTGGTGTTTTAGATGCAAGAAAACGCCATTTTCACACACAGATTTTCAAAAATTTTCCCTACTGTATGAGGGGGGACACCCCCCTCCCACACCCTCCCCCCTCGCTCGCTCCGCTCGCTTGGACTCGGTCGCTACGCTCCCTCGCATACCACCCTAACCCCCCCCTTTATAAAAACCTGGATCCGCCCCTGCCAGCGTTGGAGCAATATTCCAAAAATATGTATTCCTATAGAATTTTTAATTTGGAACTTTAGGAACTAAAAAGCACCTTTTTACCATAATGGTGTATGTACACTATTAGACAGTCATCACTTCTCTTTAACTCATTTTAACTCTTTGCACGCTGAATTAATTTTGGGGGGATAATAATGACAATTGTTTCCATGTTATTTTCTTTAATTCAAGATATCCATATTGCACCATTTATACTTATTATTATTACTATATAGATGTTATCCAAGAACTACTGCCTTTTATTAGCTTATCTAATTTGAAGATAGGGTAGAAAACTAATTATTACAATTGTTGAATTTAATTGTACGAATATGCAAAATTGCAACATCAGCGCGCAAAGGGTTAATTGCATCTTACAAAATAATATTAAGAATATGTGCATGCAACATTGCACTTTCATGTAAATATAATAGTTGATGCAAGCCCATTACTTCTCCTACATGTACTACGAGTATCATATGAAGCCAACTCAAGCATCATGAACAAAGTGCATCCAGGCTTTCCTATCGGGCATTAAAATGTTTGGTCAGATGACTTTAAGACTTGTCCTCCTAATAATGCTATTAATTTATTTCATGTTATTTCAAGCCCCCTCTAACATGTGCCTTGTAGTCAAAGGTGAGTCTTCCAATTCAGTCATCAAAGCGGGCTATATCTTCTCTTGAGAAATTTATTTATTTTGAACTTAAATGATTCATTGATTTTTAACTAGCAGTAGGAGTGGGCTATACATGGGTCAAAAATACTTTTTTTGTAATTTCATTATGACAACAGTTTTTTTTTATTCCTTGTAATGTATCTCAACATGAAATGACAATATTTTTTGTCTCGGGTCCGAGAAAAAAGTGTGCCGAGCCAAAATCCAAAATGGCCGCCAAAACCCCCTAAAATCACAGTTTTAGCCACAACTTTTTTATTTGGTGGTCAATTTCTCTGGTTTTGGTGTCTATTCATATGTTTTGGGGGGCAGGCAATTTGTTTTTCCTATAATTAGTACTTTTAAACCATTATTTGTAGAGTTAAAAGGTAATTATACCTAAATTTTCCCATTTTTGTAGCCTTTTTTCAGCCAAAAAGTAGGTTTTATCATCCTGGGGTTCTGGGATATGAGATGGTATGAGGTCAACAATAGCAAGCAGCTTCATATAGCTATATTGCTTTTATTCCTCCACTTTGGGTTTTACGAATATTTGTAAAATATATCTTATTAAATAAAAAAATTTCAATTATCCATTGGGGCTATACAGTATACAATGTACTGTACATACATACTGCACTGCATAAATGCATTGGCCACCATGACAGATAACAATGCTTGTATAAACTATAGTGTCATAGAAATGAGCTCTCAGGTTTAGAATAAGATGCCTCAGAAATTGAAGATATGTTTTGTCTCAAAAATTGAGGACATGTTTTGTCAAATACGTTATTCAGGGGGCGGAGAGAGGTAATATACACTGTAGCTTTTCTGGGCCCCGTTGCATAAAAATTTACCATTATGTTAACTTAACTTAATGGTAACTTGCATGCAATCCTTGATTCTGATTGGCTGTTGATAAGCGTTACCATGATACTAGTAGTTACCTGACCCCATAAACATCTACAGGCCAGTTAGACACCAGAACCAGGTAAAAAAAGCCTCCAAATGAAGAAGATATGGCTAAAAATGTGTTGTACCTATATGATATATACATGTATGTGATATTTAAGTGCAATTTACGTTGCTGGTTTCATCATGTACATCAGCTGACAAGGAATCAAATTCACAATCTAATTCTAAACCATTGAAGCTCATTTCTATGACACTATAGTTTATATACAGGCCTTGACATATGCCATGGTGGTCAATGCATGGATATATGCAGTGTAGTACATATGTACAGTGCATTGTACACCGTATAGCCCCTATGGATAAATGACATTTTCTTTTATTTGATAAGATATATTTCACAAATATCCGTAAAACCCAAAGTGGAGGAATAAAAGCAATATAGATATATGAAGCTGCTTGCTATTGTTGACCTCGTACCATCTAATATCCCAGAACCCCAGGATGATAAAACCCACTTTTTGGCTGAAAAAAGGCTACAAAAATGGGAAAATTTAGGTATAATTACCTTTTAACTCTACAAATAATGGTTTAAAAGTACTAATTACAGGAAAAACAAATTGCCTGCCCCCCAAAACATATGAATAGACACCAAAACCAGAGAAATTGACCACCAAATAAAAAAGTTGTGGCCAAAACTGTGATTTTGGGGGGTTTTGGCGGCCATTTTGGATTTTGGCCCGGCACACTTTTTTCTCGGACCCAAGACAAAAAATATTGTCATTTCATGTTGAGATAAGGTAAAAGGAACACAAAAAAACTGTTCCCACAGTAAAACCAAAAATCACCCATTTATAGCCCACTCCTACTAGCAGATTAGTTTATTGTTTTATTTATTTTTATTGATTTATGCATTCATTCATTCATTCATTCATTCATTCATTCATACATTCATACATTCATCCATTCATCCATCCATCAATCCGTCCATCCATCCGTCCATCCATCCATTCATTCATTCATTCACTCACTCACTCACTCACTCACTCACTCACTCACTCACTCACTCACTCACTCACTCACTCACTCACTCACTCATTCATTCATCTATCTATTCTTTGATATTTTATTTTTCATTTGATATTTATTTTTTATTCTTATACTGATTATTTTATTGTCTACTAAGTTTATTATTTGATTTATTTAACAATTGATTGATCAAACCATAAATTAGTTAGTTTATTTGTTTGATATATCTATTACTTCATTTGAGTATTAGTTATTATTTATTTTTGGTTCACTTGCTTTTTAGTGATTCATCGGTTTTTCATAATTTTTTGTCCAGTTATAGTTTATTTTGTTTCATTTATTAGTTGTTACTTGAATATCTAATTAATGATACTGTCCAACTTTTTGCTTAAGTCAGTATTAGTTTGTTTCCTTCAGACTGTCGCCATATCTTTTTTTCAACATTTCATCTTTCGTTCTGTATATTTATACACCTTTGCGTACTCTGTCGCACATGTGTATGGCACACCGATGACACTCTTTAACCCATTCTCCGGAAAGAGACCTTTTCGCAGGTACTTGAAATTAGATTAGAAAGAAAAAAAATGTACTGATAAATCGATGCCATGTCCAGTTAATACCACAATGTACATGTATGTACAATAAAAAAAAAGTTGAAAACAAAAACTGGAGATTAAATAAACATATAGGTTACAAGATACCTCTGATTGCACTACTTGTACATTTCATTATGCTACATGTATTGATAGAGAACAAAAAGATGAGGGAAATCCGGTTTCAGTTATTGTTTATATCATGCTGTGCACATCACATTAATTCCTTTTCACAGTTCAATGAGTAGTTTTGTAATTTCGTCATTCTGTGTTTGATTCTCATTGTGAGTGCAACATTTGATAATGACTTAGGCACTTGTAATGTACATTGTGTCCTACATGTCGTACAGCTTGAAGGTTAAGTTCACCCTGCAGAGGAAAATTGATTTGATTGAATAGAAAAAAATTTAAGAAGCATTACACTGGAAATTTCATCAAAATTGGATGTAAAATATAAAGAAAGCTATGACATTTTAAAGTTTCGCTTATTTTTCACAAAATTGTTATACTGTATGCACAACTCAGTGATATGCAAATGAGAGAATCGATGACGTCCCTCACTCATTATTTCTTTTGTTTTTTTATTGTTTGAATTATACAATAATTCAATTATTACTGATTTGGCAATAAGGACCCTCTTGTTTGAACCACAGAAAATTGAAACAATGGCAGTTCCACATGTTCAGGGAGGAATAAATGTTTGTCTCACATGACAATGAGGAGAAATTATAATAATTGATATTCTATGTAATGAAATACAAAAGAAATAGTGGATGATGTCATCGGTCTCCTCATTTGCATACTGACCAGGATGTGAATAAAACTGTTTTGTGAAAGTAAGCAAAATTTAAAATGTAATAAGTTTCTTAATTTTTCAACCAATTTTGATGAAATTTTTAGCATTATGATTGTTTGATTTTTCTCTTTTTATTCAAATCAACTTTTGGTTGGGGTGGACTTGTCCTTAAGTCGTCGCATTTATTACAGTATCCCATCTGTCAAAAATTTAGCAAGTAATTTCCTGGTGCTTTTTATTGCTTTATGCATACATGTATTAACACAAAGAGCAATATTTTTACCCCCCCCCCAAAAAAAAAAGTACAGAAAAATAAAATTCATCACTAGTAAGATTTTTTTTCTTCTCTTATTCAAATTAACTTTTGGTTGGGGTGGACTTGTCCTTAAGTCGTCGCATTTATTACAGTATCCCTCCTGTCAAAAATTTAGCAAGTAATTTCCCTGTGCTTTTTATTGCTTTATGCATACATGTATTAACACAAAGAGCAATATTTCTACCCCCCCAAAAAAAAGTACAGAAAAATAAAATTCATCACTAGTCAAAATCATGAAAGGTGTAAAATCATTAAAGGTCAAGTCCACCCCAGAAAAATTTTGATTTGAATAAATAGAGAAAAATCAAGCTAGCACAATGCTGCAAATTTAATCAAAATCGGATGTAAAATAAGAAAGTTATGGCATTTTAAAGTTTAGCTTATTTTTTCACAAAACAGTGATATGCACAACTCAGTGACATGCAAATGAGTGAGTCGATGATGTCACTCACTCACTATTTCCTTTGTTTTTTTATTGTTTGAATTATACAATATTTCATATTTTACAGATTTGACAATAAGGACCAACTTGACTGGACCATATAGTATTAAACAATGCTAATTCCACATGTTCAGTAGGAATTAATTGTTTTTTCACTTGACGATGAGGAGAAAAATAGAATATTCCTTATTTCATATAATAAAATACAAAAGAAATAGTGAGTGGATGATGTCATCAGTCTCCTCATTTGCACACTGACCAGGATGTGCATATAACTATTATGTGAAATTAAGCGAAACTTCAAAATGTCATAACTTTCGTATTTTCCATCCGATTTTGATGAAATTTTCAGTGTTATGCTCGTTGGATTTTTCTCTTCTTATTCAAATCAACTTTTTGTTTGGGTGGACTTGTCATTTAAAAAGAAATGTGAATTAAAACATGTGTGCTGTACTAAGGACTAGGGAATTTGAATGAACTTTGCTTCTTTTCCCATTCATGAAATTATGAAAAGTAATTAGATTTGGAATGACTGTATAAAACTTGTAGCTGGCTGCAATATGGCATCCAATCTCACTTCAAAATTTAATTCCATTCACTAACTTGGAAATTACTCGCCAACGTAAGAGGGGTTTTGTGTATACCCTATCACTTTATCTGACCGTATGGGGATTCAACAACATGCATAATACATTAGGTTTGTACACTCAATCCGTATTCCAGCGAGAATGGCTCTTAGATTTTTATCAGGCTTTGAAGTGGTTTTCTACTATACTGTATAGGTTGCTAAGTGGTTCTTACCTCTGTATATATTGTACTGTAGCTGGGTAGGCAGCCAAACTCAGTCATGACACTCCTCTCTCTTGCTGCAGTTATATTTTCCCTACAGTGCCCACACAGCAATTTGCAAGCAGTCATTTTATGCATCTCTATATGAACAACCAGGGGAGCGTTTCATCAACATTTTTGTCTGACAAGTTGTCAGATCTGACATCTTTCCTTGATTCTGATTGGCTGAGAGGTACTGTTACTATGGTAATTGTCGGATAAAACAGAACTTGTCGGACAAAGTCCCTTCATGAAACGCTCCCCTGTTTTAACAACTTTCAAAACTGCAGTTTTCAGCTTGCTTAACAGCGACAGTAGGGGAAATGTAACTGCACCATAACTCTGCATTTTCCATACGCAGCTCTTTATGATATTCCATATATGTTTTAGAATGTGAGGCGATGTCGCATATATTTTATTCTCTGCAAGCATTCACGTGTATCACTCTTTTCTTGTGAGTTCTTTGCACTACATGTATTATCTGGGCCCCGTCTTAACAAAGAGTTGCGATTGATCCGATCAACCACAACTATGGAAAGCCAGCAACGTCAACATGAAAAATGCATGTTTATTCAAATTATTTTCTAGACATTATGTATAATCGTACATTTATCGTTTTCTTGACAATTCAGTGTGCTACTCGTTGTTCACAAAGTACATTGTGCAAATTTTTTGAAGAAAAATTATGACCTTGATGGATTTCCATACAGTTGACGGTGATTGGATCAATCGTAACTCTTTGTAAGATGTTGCCCTGTAATGACATTGTAATGGAAATGATACATAATGTCTTAGGAAAATATTTTTTGTTTTGTTTAGAGAAGATGATTAAACCTGAGTCGTGTATAAAACATAATGCTTAGCAACTGATTGTTAGGCAGACCTATGATTTGTACGATTGATTGCATTGACTATTGTGTATGATCAATTGTAAAATCAGCACTATGATCAACTACTATTAGTGTTGTGTAATGGAGTCCAGGAAATGCCATTGGAGTGGGTATGATCCCCCTGTAAATTATATAGATTGCCCAACATGTATCATTCAGAGTTGTGAATGAAATTTCGATGCTCCCCTCTAATATAACCCTGCCAACACTGCTGAGCTGGGTTACGACTATGGTAACTTTACCATTATGGCAACTAAAATGGTAACAGGGCTCTGCAGCTAATCACAATCAAGGTTTCTGAGGTAGTTACAATATATTTGTTAGTTATAATATATTGCTTTTCTATGATCCATGGCAAAAGAGTAATCAATATATCATGTTTGTTATGTAATGAAAAATGTAATGCTATTGATATGAATCAAATCAAATCAAAAGTTACAATTTTGGCACATTTGCAATGTCTGTATGTCTTTATGCAACAGGCTCATGTTTTGGGGGAGTGTTTTCATTAAAAATGGTCCTGCCTTTTATAATTTTAGTGACTGATTTTCGCAGTGAATCAATAAATAAATTGTTCCCAATGTGTTTATTTTGTTTTGTTTTTCAGTGATCAAAGCCAATGGTTTGTTGGTTCGGAGTGGTGGTAGCAGCAGCAGCAGCGACCCATATTGCATTGCCATGCTAGATCAACCGCCTCAGAGATACAAGACAAACACCATCGTTAATACTACCAATCCGTTCTGGGATGAACACTTCTTGTTGTAAGTTATGATGGTCGTGGTGATTGTGATGGTGGTGGTAGTGGTGATGATGATGTTGATAACAGCGATGGTGATGGGTATGACGATCACAAACACGATCGTTAATACTACCAATCCTTTTTGGGGTGGCCACTTTTTGTTGTAAGTGATGATGGTGGTGTTGCCGGTGATGATGATGATGGTCATGATGATGGTGTTGAAGATGATGATGGAGATGATAATGATGGAGATGATGATGATGGAGATGATGATGATTATGATGGTGATGAAGATGATGATGATGGTCATGACAACAATAATAGCAATGACAACGATGATAATGATGGTGATAACAATGATTATGGTCATGATGACGATAATTATGATGATAATAATGTTGATGATTATTATTATTGTGATGATGATGATGGTGGTGGTAATCTTGAAATCTGGACTGTGATGATAGATGTAGGTAGTTGATACACATTCCTGGATGAACACCTCTTGCAAGTTTCTATGAAGAGGAGGAGGATTAGGATGCTGATGATGATGGTAATGATGGGGAGGAAGGTGATGTTGCTGTTGATGAAGATGGTGACGACAGTGATATTAGCAGTATTGATACTGTAGATGATCGCTATATCAACACATGGCTTCCATCATGTTTATATACTTTCAATCATTAACGTGGCGAACCTAGGCTAGAGATACATTTCCAAATCTCTCCTTTTCTTATTTTTCACAGTCAACTAAATAATAACTCAAGGGAACTGCGCTTTGAAGTATGGGACAAGGGAAGCGAAAAAGGAAGTGATGGTAAGATTCAGTGATAATTTTATGTTAACATTATTCAGTGCTCATATTGATAAAAATCAGTCTGCATTAAAGAACTTTACTGTATAAAGAGTAACAACATAATATAAACACATAAAAACAGTTATGTTCTTTTTTTTTAGCCTACTTTTACACTTGCAGGTTAATTACATTTCTTCTTAAAAGCCGTCACAGTGAATTAGAATGAATAAATTCAGATGATCCATCACTGAACAAGGAATCCCAAATACAGAAGAATCAGGATTAATCAGTAGTACCGGTAGTGAGATCCCTGGAAAATTGTAATGTTCAGTGGTTTATAATCAATCTCTCCCTCTCTCTAGATTTGTTCTTTGGTGAGGCTCAGGTGCCGGTGGATTCTCTGGAGCACATGCGAGGTAGCAGACATATTTTACCACTGAGTGGAGTAACGGGGGATGGAGAGACCGTCAAAGGGTCTCTTACTGTATGGGTAAGTGGGATAACAGACTCGATCTAGTGTTCTTTGTAAGTCTATGGTTGATCTTACCACTGAGTGGAGTTACAGGGGATGGAGAGACCGTCAAAGGGTCTCTTACTGTATGGGTAAATGGGATAACAGACTCTATCTAGCGTTCTTTGTAAGTCTGTGGTTGATAAGTCATATCGTACCATTGAGTGGAGTAACGTGGGATGGAGAGAGTCCGTCAAAGGGTCTCTTAACGTATGGGTAAGCGGGATAACAGACTCTATCTAGTGTTCTTTGTAAGTCTATGGTTGATAAGTCATATCTTACCATTGAGAGGAGTAACGTGAGATGGAGAGAGTCCGTCAAAGGGTCTCTTACTGTAAAGTGGGATAACAGACTCTATCGAGTATTAATTTGAAGGTCTGAGTGGAGTAACGTGGGATGGAGAGCTAACTTGCTCTGTAATTTGTTGTCTGATGTGGTGCAAGAAAGTGTGCTGTTCGGCGCGTTCTTTGACCAACACGACAAATTCTTAAATCTGTCTATGCTTTTTTTTTTGGTGTTTTTGTCTAGTTCCTATTCATGGAGTCGGCAGAGCAGAATACCGAGATCAAACCAAGACAGCCTGTCTCACCCACCAAGCGAGTAGAGACGTCAAGAAGCATCGCCCCAGACGGTACAGTCATCACCATGGTAACAACGACAACAGCCAAGCCCAAGCCTGGGGAAAGGAGATCTGGATCTAACGGTAAGAGAAAGATTGTGCTGTGGACTGTTTTTTAAGGTTGTTTCTAAGGGGGTGTTGCAATTTGCAGTCGATTGCATATTCTTCTAGCTAAATTGCAATTGATGTATTAATTGTAACTAGCAAACTTGATTTTTCTCCTGTGGTTAAATTGCAATTGATGTATCAATTGTAACTAGCAAACTTGATTTTTTCCTTCTGTGTCTAATTTGCAATTGATGTATCAATTGTAACTAACAAACTTGATTTTTTCTTCTGTGGCTCATTTGCAATTGATGTATCAATTGTAACTGTAGCAAATTGACTTTTTCTTCTGTGTCTCATTTGCAATTAATGTATCAATTGTAACTGTGGCAAAATTTACTTTTCTTTCTGTAGGCTTCATTCTTTCTGAAAATCTATATTTGTTGAAGCACCAATGAGGGATGTAACGACAGGAGCATCCCTTCCGACCCATCAAAGACCAGGGCCCCGTCTTACAAAGAGTTGCGATTGGTCCAATCAATCGCAACTATGGAAAGCCAGCAAAGTCAACACATAAAATGCATGTTTATTTTATTTTTTCAAAAAATTGTAGATATGAATGTATATCCATAAATTGATTGATTTCTTGACAATTTAATGTGATCTCCTTTGTTTACAAAAGACATTTTGCAAATTTCCTGTAGAAAAAATTATGACACTGATGGATTTCCATAGAGTTACGATTGATTGGATCAATCGTAAGTCTTTGTAAGACGGGGCCCTGGGGTATACCCTAGCGTTGAGGACTGGCAGACTGGTCTCATCAGTTATTTAGTCACACCCTCCACTATTTTAACTACCTTAACCCATCTTAGTCTTCATTATTTTTCATCTATCTCAATAGAAGCACCAATGAGGGTTGTCACAACGGCAGCATCCCTTCCGACCCCCCAGAGACCGGGGGTATATCCCGACGGTGAGGGCGGGATGGACAGGTCTCATCATTCTACCGGTACTCAATCTTTGGATGTACCAAGGCAGAGAACATCTTCAGGTAATGACCTTTGACATTTGAATTCCTTCCTCTGTGTTGCAAAGTTTGCTGGAGTTATATGGAACTGTTAATGAGTTAAGAACATTTCATGAGAGTGGTTTCCACCTGTGAAATTTGCTTCCTTTTACCTGGATTCTGCTGCCTGGTGTAACCATAGCCCCGTATTCTGAAGTCTGTTTCATTTTGAGCCGTGGGGGGTGTTTCACAAAGATTTAAGTGTGACCAATACCTCGGTCACATTTGCTCTTCGGCGAGTCTAAAACAGCCGTTTGATTCAATTTTATTCAGAACATCTATATGAAGCTGGTACAAAAAAATGTTAAAACGGCTGTTTTTGACTCGCCGTACGGCCGCCGTAGAGCTAATGTGACCGAGGTATTAGAGTCGCACCAAAATTCCCGGCTGCGTACGGTATAGAAGCCATCAATCAGATTGCGCGTTACATATCGTGTACGCGTCGGCATTTAAGTGCGACTCTAAGTCATACTTAAATCTTTGTGAAACACCCCCAGGGTTTTATTAAAAGTTAATGCTGAAATTATTTGAAGTATGGTAATATATTAAAATCTTGTTAACATTATAGGTGTTTTTTTGGTATAAAACTGTATTATTTCGTCAATCTTAAATGGGGAAGAAACCTTACCGTTTCATTTATTATTCATAAGATGTTATAATAGAATTGAGCATCAAACTTGCTGATTAATTAAACCTCTACAGATTTATGTCGTCATTATCTGCTATCCATAGTGAAACTACAGGCTCTCCAAAGTGAATCCGCAACTTTAGATTAAAGTTTGCAGGCTGTATCTTTTATTGAACATGTGATTTAGCTTAATTTTCTACTTAAAATTGTCTCCTTTTGGGCTATCTTTGTATCATGTAATACTGCAGGGATCCTCGTTGCTCTTGAAAATATAAAGGGCATGTTAGAATTTTCCCAATTGAAAATGATTTACAAGTCTTGGTTATGAATTAAGAAAGACATTACTGGTATCAATATGTTTGCAGTTCAAAGCAGGAGATAGGAACAAAAAAACATGGACAACATTTTTAGCAAAATTTGAATTTTACAATGTATGTTTAGGTGGAATTAATTGCCTTAAAAACAACAACAAAGGTTAAAAACAAAGTTCTTGATTTGGATCAGAATATGCCTGAAGTCAAATGATTTTCTGACTTTTTTAATAGGTCAATCTAATACTGGTATGGGTGCATCTTCGTACATCTCATAACCTATTAATTTGTTTGCCGTGTTTCGTATCATTTCATCTAATATATCATCTAACTTTCATAATAATGATTCCATTTGCATCATGGAATAACAGCTACTCAAACTCCTGGTCCAAGCATTATAATCAGAGGTTTGTTTGGATGTTCAGTAAAAACACTTTTCATGTCTATTTTTTTGCCGTCATCTCGATAATTCACTGTTAATGGTGGCTCACACCTTTGCGTTTTAAGATACGAGCTACGCATGCGCGAAATCAGTATTGAAAACACTAGTGGAACCAGAGTGAAACTTATGATTAAACAGTAACTTACCTACAACTCAATCAATATAGTAAAGACTGTAATCTTAGCTTTGAGGCAAAGGGAGGCAGGGTAGGGCACATAATCCCTAGACTCTCCGTTACTTCATGAAATGAAGATCAAACTTCAAACTCAGGTAAGTTCTCGTTTAATCTATACATTTTATCTCGTAACTTAGGTTAGCCGAAAAACAGTCATACGCAGCCTAACGCAAATTCCTGTGCAGCAAAATATTTGGTTGCAATCACAACTTTGCCTACGAGCTCGCCGGAGCTGGTACAAACTTGCACGCAGTAAAGCAATGTAATGCAAGCCAAAGTGGGATAAGACGAGGTAAATCGTAAGCCGCTCACTGTTGCTTGTTGTGGCACATCCCTGGTGGCAGTTGCTGACTTCCAATTGTTATTGCTCCTTGTCTTTCCCTTGTGAATTTCGGTTGCATTCAGTTGTGGATGTTTGAAAAGGCGTCAATCTACTGTCTTACTGAGCTAGAACGCAAGGCCTCTGCGTTAGATTGTGTGTTGACTGTGTATCAGCTCATTTCATCGCATTGCGTTGTGTCTGACTGCGATTATCTATGTTTGGGCAATACGTTGCTGACCGCAAACTCAAAACGCAAAGGTGTGAGCCAGGCTTTAGCTTTTGTTATAGTTATGATATTGCACTATTAGTTTTCACATATTAGCAGGCACCTTTCCATTGGTGTGGTCTGGTCAGTCAATATTGTTTCTGAAGATACAAGATTTTAATCATAACAAAATATGTTATTTATAGGGCATCTCAAAGCTTCAGCTTTGTGATGATTAAAATCTTGTATCTTCAGAAACAATATTGACTGAACATGTGAACTGAGATTATGAGGGTGCACATGGGTTGGGGGGCAATAATGAACTTCAAGGTAATAATTGATATACAGATTATAAAACTTGTGTTTTCAGTTTGGTTTGAAAAAAATCAACCAAGTTTCTGTCACAAAATCTCTGAGAAAAGGGAATTCTCTAAGTTGATTTTTATGTAATGAGGTCTACAGCAAAATGATTTCATCTTTCATTGGGGCTCTTTGAGGAAGTTCTTGTTAAAAAAAAAAATTCTTGACCTGATCTTGCTACATTTAGTTCTATATTGTGGAGTGGATTAGAGTGCTTAACTCAACCAAGTTTGTATCTCCCACATTCATGAATTACTGCTAGTTAAATCATCTCTTTCTATTCAAATAAACTTTTTGATGGGGTGGACTTGTCCTTTTTTTATGTAATTATTGATATACAGATTTTAAAACTTGTGTTTTCAGTTTCGTTTGAAAAAAAATCAACCGAGTTGCTGTCACAAAATTTCTAAGAAAAGGGAATTCTCTAAGAGTTTTTTTATCTTATGAGGTCTAAAGCAAAATGATTTCATCTTTCATTGGGGTTCTTTGAGGAAGTTCTTGTTAAAAAAAAAAATTCTTGACTTGATCTTGCTACTTTTAGTTCTATATCGTGGAGTGGATTAGAGTGCTTAACTCAACCAAGTTTGTATCTCCCACATTCATGAATTACTGCTAGTTAAATGAAATAGGTTAAATTTAGGGGACAGGGAGTTTACATTTTCTTTTTTAAAGCTTGAGATGTCAAGCCTACCACGCTCGTAGCAGATGAGAGTGGGAATTTCGCACAATCTTCTGAAGCTTTCCATTGATTAACAGCTTTCTTCTATTTCAAGCACGTATTTACCATCGAGATATTACATGTTCACTGACTAATAAGTTGTTCACAAGCGCTAGGCATCTTCTTTCTGCACGTCTCTGATCTAGACTTGTCATTTTACATTGTATCTGATGGGTGATGCTTAGTGATGATCTTTAGATGCTTTCTTGTGCTATGTATTATGTTTTTCAGCTATCTTTCTTCTGTAAATGTTGCACAACTGTAATTAGCCAGTATGTCATGGAAGTTGAAGATTCAAACCTTAGATATAGTAGATTTATCATGGTTTAGGAGATGAATATACATGTCGGTCCATTAAGTTTGGATTGTCAGGGTCCAATTTGACGACTGAAGTAATTTTTAGGAAGTAACTTCTGAAGGTTTCAATGGCGAGGGAAAAAAGAATGTAGAGGTTTCTGGGTATTCCATGTATTCTTTTGTAGGCATATGTTGGTCCTAAAGAGGATCATGAAAACTCCATTGAAAAGGATCACCCAAACTTGACGTTCTAAGCCCCAGTCACATATAGACACGGATCCTCACGGATCAACACGGCAACGCCGGCATGATCCGGGGAGGTCCGGGATCGTTTTGCCCCGGATTAAATGTTGATGACTGTAAACACGGCATCTACACGGCATCTTCACACGGATCTACACGGACCATGCCGGCAGAGCACGTCGTCAACACGGACCTACACGTCAGCAACACGGACCTACACGTCAGCAACACGGACCAACACGTCAGCTACACGGATCAACACGTCAGCAACACGGACCAACCCGTCAGCTACAAGGACCAACACGGACCAACACGTCAGCAACACGGACCTACACGTCACCAACACGGACCAACACGTCAGCTACACGGACCAACACGTCAGCTACACGGACCAACACGTCAGCTCAATGACCAACACGACAGCTATATTGACCAGCACGGCAAAATGAAAATCTGCTCATAATAATGAGCTGATATTTATTTATTTTTTCTCATCCTTGTCGCAACATTATATTATGTTGTTTTTAAAAAAGATATCAAAACTTAAAACTTCCTTAACCAGTAAAAACGCTGTTTTTTATACAACGCAGTAAACTGTTTTAACAGTAGTTAAGTACTTTAAATATTGAACGACAAATTTAATTTCGATTTGATTTGATATCACTTTATTGAAATCACAGTAAAGGAAAGAAATTTACAAAGTCAATAGAAAACATAATAAAAATTAAGATAGGCCCAGGTCATGACGCATAACTGTCGATGCAGGGCAGTGGTATAAAACTTAATGTACAATTTTGATGTAACAGGTACATAATATTTATTTTAAGAAAATGAAATGTGAAATAGTAATAACAGACAAAGTTGGAGTAAATATTAAAAAGAAAAAAAAAATTATTGATACATGCACTAAGTTGACAAATATTAGGTTGGGGCCAATCTCCAAAGCGTAAGAAAATATCATGAATCATTAAATCATCCATTTAATCATAAATAAATTAAGCAAGTTTGTGTCAACTGTTTAACAACTCCTGAAAAGTTCATAAAGTAAATAGCGTTGTAAAGATTTGATGGGGAAAAAGAACACGGACTGCCAAGGATACTCCAGGCAGCCACACGGACCTACACGGCAGTTACACGGACCTACACGGCAGCCACACGGACCTACACGGACCATCCCGGATGGCTTTGCCAACCCGGCAGTCCACGGATGACGCCGGATGTTTTTGACAGTCAAAAACTGCCGTGTTGGCCTCCCGGACGTTCAAGGACCAACACGGACCACCCCGGACCTCCAAGGATGCCCAAGGCGCCAACACGGATCTCTCCCCGGACCACCCCGGATCAGATCCGGGATGGTCCGGGGTGGTCCGGGATCTATATGTGACTGGGGCTTTAGCAAGTGTATTCTTGTCGTCTGTACATGTAGGAGAATGAGCAAAATACAACAATAACATGTTAAGAACACACTTGTCGAAACATTTCTGGACTGACACATGTTCACATAAGAGTACATGGTGTACCGTTAAACCTCTACAATTCTTAGGAAATCATGAAAAAAATTAAAACAAAATATGAAGATGAAACTAACATTTTATTGTTCAATTTAGAAATAAAACTACTAAAATTTTTTATTTTCTACAATTGAATCGTGGGCCCGGCAGCCATTGTACAGCGCCAGATCGACGAGGCTCTATCCCTTGAATTGTTGAATGACAAATTGAATGACATCATATCCCGTCTTTTAACGTCTTTTGGGTCTGATTCGGCCGGGGCCTGAACTCTCAGCCTCCCGGTTGTGAGGCATGATGCTCTACCAACTGAGCTAACACACCGGTTGACTCAAAATCACCTTTCCTCCCAAATAAATAATAAACTCTCCTGTGTGGAAGAGAGTTAATGGATTTGGGAGGAAGGTTATCTAATCCAAAGAAAAAGGAAGTGAGCTCATAGAAAGGTTGGGCTGTGAAGAAACTGTTATGGAAGTGGTAAAGAGAAATGGTTTGAGATGGATGGGTAATGTTTTGAGGAGGGGAAGATGATGAACCTGTGAAAAAGGGCATGTGATCTGGAAGTGGATGGCGTAAAATAATTAGACCAAGTGGATATACACTGAAGTGATAAAGGTGTGGGCATTTATAGGTATTTTGTTAAAAGCTGGTAGAAGGTTGACAATGAGAATAAAAGACAAGATTTATCAGTAAAAAGTTGGCGAGCGGCGCGGTCAAAAAATTTTGCGCAGCAGAAAAATTGTGCGATCGTTGAGGGGGACCTCCGAGGCCCCCCCAACCTACTAGTGGTCGTATCATTGCAATTAATGGACAATGGTGTTCTCACTGATCACTCTAGTGCAGTAAACAGACACCCTAGACTTGGTTGTTGTTAAGCACTTTCTGTTTACCTTTAGTATTGTCTGGATTTGTATGATTTTGTATTAATTATCGGCATTTCTTAGGATAGTAGTGTTTTATCAAATATGATGCAAGGCTCCAGCTTTTGTATTGCAGCACGCTTTTACACTGCACATGTATATGCACACATTCTTTTTCATTTTCATTCAGAATTATTGTTATGTAATCAATATTATTGATATTTTAAAAAACGATATCAAGATTCTTCTATTTTTAAAAATCAATATTTTTGTTTTGTTTAATTACTCCTTTTTTCATTTTCAATTTTTGGGGTTAAATTTTACTTTTTCTCCCCCCATCTTCAGAATTTCCCCCCTTTTTGCATTAAGAATATTTTTTTGGGGGGGGGTTTAAGTGATGTATTTATAACTAGTATAACTTCAATACTTGGTTTCAATGAAACCTTTAATTTATCGACGATGGGATTTTTATAAAATTTTTGTAATGTAATTTACAAAATGAGTAAATATTTTCATGCAAAAATTGCTGATTGACACTATGTGATCAATACATACAGAGCTGCGATGTCTTTTCCATGTTTAAAGTGAATAGGCATTATCATTTTCACATGTGGTGCCCTCTCTCTTGTGCCTATACCTAGCTACAAACTAATTTCTTGAGCATTCTTTTTCCTCCTAGAAACCAGGCAAGAATCAAGCACGCCCCCAACGGAAAGAAGTTCACGCTCCGTAGCTGATGCAGCCATCAGACATCTCTCAGAGTCGGCGGATAACAAACAAAAAACACCAACAAAGAAAAGCACTCTCATTATCCACGGTGTCTCACAGGTAATTTTCTTTTTTTTCTTTTCTAAATTTGTTTGTTACTCTTGGCATTTCTTAAAATTTGTTATCATCAAGAATAAGATCCCACTTAAGGCAGAATTTGTATCCGTTCTCGATCATTCAATTCAATTCGAATCCATTTTATTCTTGATAATCGATTTATCATGAGTGTTTCATAGGTTTTCATAAAGGTTTATTAACATATTTTGGGTCAAGTGTAATTTAGCATTCCTTGTGTAAACAAAATTAAATGCTTTTTGTTCAGATTTTATTCTGGAAAGAAATATAGCATTTGTTACATAGATGCAGTGGATTGATATATTGGTAAGAGGATGGGGGCAGAGAAAGATAATATTTTTATAATTAGAAATGACAGATTTTCTACCACATTCTATTATTCCTGATGTTAATGATGGAAAAGGATATTATTAACTTCTCTCTATTTTTTAGGCAAAATCACAACCTACATTTGTTGTTTCTAAGGTAATTGTATCAGGAATTTTTCATTTTGAAAAGAAAAAAAAACAAAGAAGTGAAATTTCTTGCATTCCATCTCTATGTTCATAGTTTATATATTTGTTCATCTTTTCAAGATGCAAATTTCATTCCAGTAAATACAAAAATTCCTAATTTGGAAGCTGTGCTAATTACATTGTCTGCTCTACACACTATAGATGTGATGGAATTAAGAACATGTAATGGTGATGATAATGATGGTGATGATGATGATGGTGATGATGATGATGATGGTTGTGATGATGATGATGATGGTGATGATGATGATGGTGATGATGATGATGGTGATGATGATGATGATGATGGTGATGATGATGATGGTGATGATGATGATGATGGTTGTGATGATGATGATGATGATAATGGTGATGGTGATGATGGTGATGATAATGGTGATGATGATGATGATGATGGTGGCGGTGATGATGATGGTCGTGATGATGATGATGATGGTGATGATGATGATGGTGATGATGATGGTGATGATGATGATGATGATGAAGATGACGACGACAATGATCATGGTTGTGATGGTTGTGATGATTCAATGAAATTGATGATACTGCTACTGCTGCTGGTGATGAAGGTGGTGGTGATGATGATGAGAGTGATGGTGGTGTTTGTGATGATGACATTATGCTGAAATTATTGTTGACAGAGATGTTGATGATGATGATGATAGTGGTTATAGAACTTGTGGTGGTGATGACTATGTCTTATTGCTTTCATATACATGTATCACTGTGATGTGTAATAAAAAAAAATGCTTAAGATGCAGCCATGAATTGAAAAATTACATTTAATTCAATTCCTTGAAATAAATTTTCTTCATACATGTGCTGTAATTTGTTGACTTGTCATCAATTTCATTTAATTTCATATATAAATTTATTATGTCCATTTCTTTTAAAAAATTGTTTCATTCTGCTGTCTTCTTTAAAAAAACTCAAGCTCTTCAACATTTTCACATCCAGATATTTTATATGTCTGCATTCTCACCAGTTTTAAACTTGTCAGGGTTTGCTTTCTTAATCACCATTATGGGTACTTTTTTCTCGAAAATAAAACATGGCATCATTTTCAGCAAATTCCTGATCTTTTAATAATTATAAGGAAAGGCTATTTTGAAGATTGTAAAGATCAAAGATTGGTTAATATTTCACAAAACTTATTCATTTTAAGTCGCTTGTATGTTTCAGTGTGTAAAATGATTCAAGTGTGTCATCAACTGAATGTACTATGATTTCAAGAGAGAGTTCCTAAAATCAAGGTAAATTGTCACAATATCTTGATTTAGTACATCTACATAGAACCTAACTAAGTGAAATCATGAAAAACGATCCAAACTCGCTGACGCAGAATTATTGTGGTTCAGTGTCATTTTCTTGTAAATGTTGAATATTCAATATTTCTGTTCTTTTTTAGACTCCAAATGTGGATCTCTCAACCCTTAGCGATGAACCAACACAAAGCAATTTCAAGAGAGGTAAATGCTTTTCTCGACTATGCTCTTGGTTTCTTTTAACCCACAGATCTACCCATCTTTGAGGAGGTCAATAATTTTGTAAAATGAAGATGTTTTACAGGCTGGCTGTAGGACTTACTTACACACTGCTTTGTTTTTGATCAGTGATGTGTTATATTTTTTGTTAACCAAGCAATAGCGATGGTGGGGAATCTGTGAAAACACATTTGTTTAATTGAAATTATGCAAATACAAGCATTATTTCAATGAGACAAAACTGTTATTTATTGACCATTTTCTTTAATTGGGAGATGAATTAACGAAGATAATATAGTGGGTTTCACGATACACCATGTATCTTTTGTGGGCAGAAATCGAACTTCTTAGAAATATGATTTTCATTTTGAAATGCAAATTACCCCCCTGACTAGTGACTTTTTGGCATCCTTTCTTCAATTTGATTTTACACACGCATGCGTGAATGAGGAGTCTTTTGGTTTGTACTAGGTTAAAAAGGGGATTCTAAGCTTTACAATGATAGGTAATACATCTATGGTATCTTTGATTAAGTTATGTTAAATCAATGATAATTCTCGGTTACGTGTTTTTTAGGACCCTCTGTATACAAGTAACTCCTCAAGTCTTCAAATCTTCATTGTACATTATTTATGAAATTAGAGCACTTAAATTATGAAATCTTTATATATTTCATTGACAGATGCATCACCGAACCGCAGCAAACGTGGCTTCAAGCTCTTCAGGCGGCGGAGCAAGAAGGAGAAAGCGATGAGAAGCGTTAGCCTGGATGAATCGGATCTGGACCGGGCCCGCCAGCAGGCTATACGAAGCTCAGAGGGGACGTCAACCCTACCGTTACCTGATCATAGAACTAATACATTGGAGGTGCCTAGCCCAGAGACACATGAACCTATTAGTGCTGGTAAGTTCTTTCGTGGTCGCTTTAAAGATAGATTAAACCCAGTTTTCATCTATGGTACTTTCTGAATATACGTTTATAGTGGGAATCAGTTTAAACGTGTAATGGAAATGCTTGAAGTGGTCTTGGAAGCGATCTTAAGTGGTCTTCCAAACCAACTTGGAAAACCACCTCGTGATGTGGTTTTCAAGACCGTATTGCCTTGTTAAACCGGTTTTAAACATAGTAGTCAGGGGCCTTAGGCCCATAATTTGAAGTTTTGGGGACAGAGTTTACAAAAGCACCAAACTTTCCATATGTCACTATTAGGTCAATAGCTTCATTTTTTTCCACAGAACATGGTGTTGAAAATGGCATCTTCATGCAACAATATGCTAATTTATGTAAATTAGCAGTAATATACATGTATGCATGAATATATATGCCAATAGGTATTAATTACTTAAATGTCATAAAAAGAACCAGACTTAATGAATGTCTTAACCAGATCGATAGCTTTAATTTTTCCTATGAAACATGCTATTGAAAATCCTGTCTTGATGCAAAAATATGCTAATTTATGTAAATTAGCTGTAATTTATGCATGAAGCTACATGTATAAGCCAATAGGTATTGATTAGTAGAAAGAAATAAAAAGAAACCCAAAATTTTGAAAATATCTATCAGATCGATAGCTTTAGTTTTTCAAATAAAACATGATATTGAAAATTCTGTGTTTATGCAAAAATATGCTAATTCATGTAAATAAGCAGTAATTTATGCATGAGCCATATGCCCATCCGTATTAATTGGTAAAATGATATTAAAAAAAACCCAAACTTTAGGAAAGTGTCTATCAGATCAATAGTTTCCATTTTCCCTATAAAACATGCTATTGGAAATCCTTTCTTCATGGAAAAATATGCTAATTTATGTAAATAAGCAATAATTTATGCAAAAATCAGTCACATTCAGAACCTCGTTGAACGGCTTTTCATTTTAAGTCCTGCCCTCCTCATATTCTTACACAATACAGACACACATTTCTAAATATGTAATTAGCAATATGCCAAACATCTCAAATTCTGACAGGTATCAGAGACAATACACAAAAGCTTGTTAATTTCTCAGCATGGTTTGCGAGTTCAATGCAAAACCACAGTCCATTGTGTAAGCCCATGACAAAAATCATCATTTGATATGAAGAAGGTCTACTGAGATGAGGTTGAAACTTGAGTCTCTCACCTGTGTTGCTTTTAGATGTATGCATCAGGATAAAATGCTACACATTTCAATTGATATGCTATTGACACACATCTGACATAATTGTGAAAGCTTCAGAATTTGTGATACATTTCAGAAGAAATAAATCAACAACTTGGTGAGTTATCATTCATTGTTCCAAATGTTTTACTATAAATTGTAATCTAAACATTTTAATACCTGTTAGTCCTTATTCTTGAAAAAAGAAAAATGAAAAATTGTATTAGAATGGATAAAAAACACACCAAATCCTCCTAATAATTCCTAGGAAAATATGAGTACAAGGAGTGAGACAAAATAAGAGACGAGAAGAGAAAGGAAGGTTGATAGGGGGAAAAGGAGAGGTCAATAAGAATACTTTTGAAAAACTCGGGATGAGGAACTAGGTGCTGTTTAGGAATTCAGGTGAAATATATACCCAAGTTTCTATTTTTCCATTAAAGTGAGCAAAACTTTGTATGCAATTTTATATTATCATTTACATATGATTTCTTATTTGAACAAAACCTCTTAATTTTGGTTGCAGTGTAGCTACTTTCTTGGCAATTGCATTTAATCATTTTTTTTGTTTTTGCTTTTGCAGTTTAAAGTCAACAAGATGGACTGGACGTTATGTATGATATGCCAACAAAACACAGGGGAAAGTTTATTGTGTCCCCTGCAGTTTAAAGGATCAAAGGACAAGCATGAATCCTACAGAAAATTCCTTCATAATGCTGCAGAATTCAGGAGATTAAATAGACTTCCAATTGACATCAGATTTGATGAACAGGTTACCCCTGAGCAGTTGATTAACTACCAAGCCAAATGGCATAAGTCATGTCACTTGAAATTCAGCTCAAGTAAATTAGAGAAAGCAGAAAGGAAAAGGGAGATTCAAGACTCAACAGACGGCAATGTTGCTGGAAAGCGTCGCAATCGTCAGTCCTGTCCTACAGAACAAAATGTGTGTTTATTTTGCAAGAAAGACAGTGGACACCTCCATGAATTTCAGACACTTCAGGCAGATGACAACATCAGACGTATGGCTACAGACCTAGATGAAGATGATTTATTAGCCAGAATTGGGGGAGGGGACCTCATTGCACTGGAGGCAAAATATCATCTAGCTTGTTTGACAGACTTAAGAAATCGCCATCGAGCATTTCTGAAACAACACCAAGATTCGTCCAACATTCTGAGAGAAGAGCAGCAAATAGAGGCAAGAGCATTTATTGAGCTTATCTCACATGTGCAGAACTCTGTTGACAGTGGCACGTTTTGCTTCAAAGTTGTGGAATTGCGTCAGCTATATGAGAGCAGATTACTAGACCTAGGAATCAAGAAAGAAGTTAACAAAGTTCGTTTTAAGCGAAAGCTAGGGGAGTACTTCCCACAGGCCCAAGAACAGAGTGATGGAAAAAACACTGTTCTGGTGTTTGAACAGGGAATGTATGACATGGTGAAGCAAGCTGTCAAATCAGACTATGAAGGTGATGCTCTGATTCTAGCAAAAGCTGCAAAGATTGTCCGGAAAGATATCCTAAACTATGGAGGGTTCATCTTCAACGGTTCTTTTTCAGAGGGGTGTCAGCAAAAGTCAGTTCCAACTAGTTTGAAATTGTTGGTGAATATGATACTCCATGGGGCATATTTGAAAGACCATAACCTTGTTGATTCACAAGATTGCCTCACAATCTCTCAGACAATTGTATTTAATTGCAAGAAATCATCAAGTTGTACAGACAAACCACGACATTCTTTAGAGCATGAACCTCCATTGCCTTTGTATGTTGGACTCAATATACACACACAAACTAGGTCCAAGAAATTGATAGAACAACTCTATAAACTTGGTCTAAGTGTGAGCTATAAGCGGATCCTGCAACTTGAGAACCAACTTGCCGCTGCTGTTTGTCAGCAGGCACATGAAGACGGCATTGTTTGTCCTTCCGGTCTACGTTGTGGACTATTTACGATTGGAGCTCTTGACAATATAGATCATAACCCATCTAGCACCACTGCAACTGGTTCATTCCATGGTACTGGTGTGAGTATGTTTCAGTATCCAGCAGAATCAGATGCAGGAACTTCCCGCAGCAAGCTCATCATACCATCAGAAGTCACAAAGGAGAGTCTGACATTACCGGATAGCTTTACCACTGTACCAGCTGTTCCAATGAAGCCAGTAAATGTATCTGTACCAGAACCACCCTGTTTATCTAGATCCATAACTGGACATCTCAAAAAAGCAGTGGAAGAAGAAGAAGTATGGATGAAAAATGCAACAAAGCTCATTGACAAAGCATGTGTTGAAGTAGGGGATGCAATTTCATGGTCAGCCTATCATGCATCTTCAATCGGTGAGTCTGATGTGAAGCCTGCTTTAACACAACTATTACCACTGTTCTATGAGAAGGCTGCTACCGCAGCAATGATCAAGCATGGAATGAACATTAATCTCCAAGCAACGCAGTTTCTTAATCCTAACCAGATTCCAGTAATAGCCTTGGATGCACCCTTGTATGCACTGGCGAAGTATGTGCAGTGGCAGTGGCCTCAGACCCACGGTGAAGACAAATACATTGTCATGTTTGGGGGCCTTCATATAGAAATGGCATTGTGGAATACAATAGGGGATTACTTGGAAGGTAGTGGATGGACCTCCATCCTCACACAAGCAGGAATTGCTTCCACAGGAACAGCAGACTCTTTTCTTCGGTCAAGTCATCTTACAAGAACAAGACATGCCCATCAGGTGACAGCCCTCGCTTTGGGAAAACTCCAAGAAGATGCTTACAAACAACTACGCCAAACAGAGATGCCAAAAGATGTCTGGAGGAAGGAGATGATCGCGAAAAGCCCAACTTTCCAATACTGGGATTCTATTCTCGAATATGAGATTCTCGTTCTGGCTTTTGTAAGGGCTCATCGAAAAGCAGACTTCTCCCTCTATGTGGAGTCACTCAAGGCACTAGTTCCTTGGTTCTTTGCACTTGATCACCAGAACTACGCAAGATGGATCCCAGTACATATACGGGACATGGAAAGCCTGCCGGAATCCATTATGAGGGAGTTTGAAGAAAATGGCCACTGGGTTATTCCCAAGACATCCAATCGATTCTCTTGCATTCCAATTGATCAGGCGCATGAGCAAAATAATGAAACAGTGAAAGGCTCCGGTGGGGCGGTGGGGCTTACAGAGAATCCTTCGGCCTTCAGAAAATGGATGGTTGCTGGGCCAGAACAGGCACGACTAATCAAAGAATTCGAAGAGGAGTTCATCAGCATGCCCACTTCAGAACAACAGCAGCTTCACCATGAGGAGGGATTGTCGACCCAGAGATCATTCCAGCAGCAAGCAACGAGTCTGATCGAGACTATTCTTGAAGTAGGCAATCCGTTTCTAGATGACAAACCAGAATTGGTGACACTAGATTCAAGTGATATCATGGATGCTTCTGTGGTAAACACTGTACGAAACATTGAGAAGATAAGCAAAGTAAAGTCGCAAGATTACATCACGTCAGTTCTGGTTGAGCGAAAGAAATCAATTAATGAGCCAATAAAGAAAAATTCACTGAAATTATTCAGGTCACCGTCAACGAAGGGACGACAGAAACAGAAGGAACAGGTCTCTTTGCTCAAATCTGATGTGTCCCTGTTCTCAAAAATGTACATAGTTGTGCATCACAGAGGGGCAGACATGGACAACTTTTTCCGACATGAGAACCATCCATACCCTCCCTCTCTTTCTGACAGGGGGAAACTCTACTTGGGAAAGAAATCTGACCTCCTAAATTGCTTTGAACAAGATAGCTCAGCAGAACCCCCAAGATTGTTTGATGTCAAAGTCCTCGATGGTGCTGCCGTTGTTCACTTTCTCCCAACGATCAATGTTAAAACATTCAATGAGTATGCTGACAAAGTCTTTGTATCACACATCAGGAAACTTTTAGAAGGCAGCAAACGAGTTGATGTTGTCTGGGACACATATCTTCCAAGGAGTATCAAAGGTTCTACAAGGGACAAACGAGGCAAGGGGACTAGAAGGAGAGTCTCTGCTCAAACAAAGATCCCAGGTAATTGGCAAGATTTCCTCAAAGATCCATCGAATAAAGAAGAACTCTTTGGATTTCTTTCAGATAGAGTCGCTTCAACTGATTTCCAATCTGACAGAGAGGTCTTTATAACTTCTGGTCCCAGAGTTGTGTCAAGGGGAACTGATCAAACTATGCCAACATGCAATCACGAAGAAGCAGACACTAGAATAATTGTGCACTTGAAAAATGCTCTAGAGAATGGTTACACAACTTGCTTGGTTCGAACCGTTGACACAGATGTCGTAATTATTCTTCTGGGACAATTTCATCATCTACTCACTTTATGCCCGTCTGCAAATGTGTGGGTAGCTTTCGGCACAGGGAAAAGTTTCACACATTACCACATCAATTCAATCTTCCATACTCTCGGAGAAGAGCGATCATTGGCATTGCCCATGTTCCACAGTTACACCGGATGTGACACAGTGTCTGCCTTCTATGGCAAAGGGAAACGACTTGCATGGCAAGCCTGGAAGTGTTTTCCAGAGGTAACAGAAGCATTCAGATACATTGCACAACATCCATTCACTCAGCCTGACCTAGAGAATGACCAATTCAAACTGGTGGAACATTTCACAGTCATTCTGTATGACAAAACAAGCCAGTTGACTACTGTTAATAGTGCCCGCAAAGATATGTTCTGTCACAAATCCAAGGCAATGGACAAAATCCCTCCTACCCGGCATGCTCTACTGCAACACCTGAAGAGGGCTGTATATCAAGCAAGTATCTGGATGACCAGTCATCAAAGTGAACCGAATCAACCAGGTCCAGAAGCATGGGGATGGACGCTAGATAAAGACAGTGAATGCTGGATACCAGTCTGGAGTACACTGCCTGTGGCCTCCAAAGCATGTAGTGAATTGGTGAAATGCAACTGTAAGAGTGCAAATGGTTGTAGTGGCAGGTGTCAATGCAAGAAGGCTGGATGGAGATGCACAGAACTCTGTAACTGTAGATGTGACAAGTAGATTTCCTTAAAGTTTGTCACTTATTTGTTTTCATTTTTGAGATCCAGGGAGATCACTAGCTGCAAACAAGATAGTATACATGTACATATATGCAGAACAATTGGTTAAAAACAAAAACAAAATGTTCACAGTATCCCTTAAAATTTGCAAAAAGTTATCTACACTGCGAAGCACATAACAAGACCAAACCACACAGTATCATAACAAACACACCAACCTGAACTGCTAAATGAGTTATGTCAAATACTATTAAGCGAATTGAAACCGATAGATTCTACATTGGTGAATCATTTAATCCATTGCATATTGGATATTAATGGATTGTGAATATTATCTGTGTGATAGATAATGCTAACCCCATGTATTCCATACTCATACTGCCAATCATATTGCATGAGCAAAATATGGATAAATATGCATGGAATATGTGGAGGTGAATTCTAATGGTTATGGTTTATAATCAACACATTTATTTTAAAGTGAGCATAGTCATCCAGCTGGAAAAAAGATGAAAAAATACTGGTTTATTTATTTCATGTGATGTGGGGTTTATTCAGTTGTGAAAGGGATATGCACAGGATTGATATATTTGCATAAATTTGCATTTTGAACTTTTATACATTCCTCTGATCGCATGGAAATCCATACCAAAAATAAATGATTTGTGTAACAGTCTCTCATAATACAAAATATTGTGTTCGTCCCTCGATGCTATACCTCGAAATATGATATATCATGTGTTATTACGCAAAATGGCATAAAATTTGCATAAATTTGCATTAATTAACATCAATAAATGATTCTCACTCACCAATTTTATAAAGATCAATCTAGATTCAAGCCTCATCTAAATTATAAATCCCAAACATAAAAAAATTGTTTTGTTTTTTTCGAAAAGTGTAGGCCAATAGTATACAGCAGTATACTGTGAATTGTGTTATTTTGCATAAATTTGCATAAATTAGCATTATGAAATAGGATTGCAGTCAATGATATTGTAGCATCCTATCAATACTTGATGCTTTTAATACCAATGACACATGTGCAAAAAAAATTGTGCTTTTGATAATTCTATATGTCGAGTATGGTAAAATGTGTGTTTTTACATATATATTTGCATAAAATTTGCATAAATTAACATTTAAGATTGATTTATCATCATCAATTCTATACAAATTGATCTAGAATTGAATATTTAGCAAAATGAAACCCAAATAAAAAAAATTGGGCCTTTAGAAATGATTTTACAGTGAGATATACTGGATTATGTGTTTTTGCATATAATTTGCATAAATTAGCATTTTAAAATAGGGTGCCCTTCACCGATTTCGGGGCACCCTATCTAGAATTAATGCTTTTGATACCAGGGACCCACATGCAAAAAATTGCGCTTTTGTAAATTCTGTCCCCAAAATTTTGCTAAGGCCCCTGACTATAGGTAAAGACACAAGACAGACAAGCACATGTGGAACGTCCATGAATTGTTATTAATTTGAAAAAGACCTGACAATTTTTAATTTTTTTTTACTTTCCAGAACCCTCTCTTGGTATTAATTTTTTCATACAGAATCCTCACAAATTAAAAGCAAGAAGAAACTGTTTGGTTTCTTGAAGTGTCAGATGAGTACTGTCACTTTTAAAAGTCTAGTTGCTAATGAGATTTTTTTTTAGCCATTGACTCTTCAATGAAAATTTAAATCTTGAATTGTTTGGTATCTAGTGTTGTCTCTTGGTACTGATTGTTCATACAGAATCCTTGCCAAGAAATAAGAGGAATCTGTTTGGTTTCTTGAAGCGCCAGAAGAGCAACCTCACTTCTAAAAGTCCAGTTGCCAAATATTTTTTTCAGCCATTGACTCTTCTGTAAAAATGTAAATCTTGAATTGTTTTATATCTAGCGCCGTCTCTTGGTACTGTCTTTCCATGCAGAATCCTCTTCAAGGTGAAGCAAGAGGAAACTGTTTGGTTTCTTTTAAGCGTCAGAAGAGTAACCTCATATTCATAACTCTTGTTCAAATAAATTTTTTTTCAGCCATGAACCCTTCTGTAAATATTGAATCTTGAATTGTTTGATATCTCGCGCCGTCTCTTGGTACTGATTTTTCATTCAGAATCCTCACCAAGGTGAAGCAAGAGGAAATACGTTTCTTGAAGCCTCAGATGAGTATCGTTTCTTTCGAAAGTTTAGTTGCCTAAGATATTTTTTCAGCCATTAACTCTTGTGTAAATATTGAATCTTGAATTTTGGGTATCTAGCGTCGTCTCTTGGTACTGATTTTTCATTCAGAATCCTCACCAAGGAGAAGTAAGAGGAAACTGTTTGGTTTCTTGAAGCGCCAGAAGAGTAAAGAGAGGCAGTACAGCTCACAGGGTAGCTTACAACCTAAAGCAGCCAAGGGTAAAGCCCAACCCGTCGTCCCTAGACAGAATCTTACAGTACCATCAGGACAACCTAGGTCAGCTAGTACAGGTTAGTTACACAGCGCCCTCTTGTGGGTGACTTAGGTTTTTCATGCATGCTTGTTTGACATGGATAGAAAAGAGATTGGTTAGGTCAGCTTGGACAGGTTAGCAGGCATATACTGTAGTAGAGGCCGGTACGTCGGGGTCATGAGGCTGCAGTATGAAACCTTCTCCCATAAACTCTGTACAAGAGATTTGGCCCAAGGCCTAGACCAAGGCCAGCCTCGACTACATCCCTGCAGGTTTGTTAAACAGTTCCCTCTTTTGGATGCCTTTGGTTATAGTTTTATGCTTGAATATGGGTATATAGGTATGACCAGTTCGATTAAATTGTAGGTTTAGCTTTTTTATAGGGATAATTAAAAAACATAACATTTAAAGATGTGTGCATGAACAATCCCCTTAAACTCTACGACTGGACAACAATCATTTTTAAATCTTCATCATCTGTCCCCCAATTTTTTTTTTTTTTTTTTTTTTTTGGGGGGGGCAGAAAGATGGTTCCTCTAGGAGATAGGCAAGATTCTTATACCAGTTGAACGAAGTGTCCTACCTTGTTAGTATAGCCATTTTGCATGTTTGCATCTTCAAGTCGCAGTGACCAATCACCCGAGTTAAAGATCCCATGACTATGTTGCTGTATGGTTATCAGTGTTGTCACAACAGTAGTCAGCACCTGTAGGAATCTCTCAAATTTGAGACCAGGGCCCCGTTGTACAAAGAGTTACGATTGATCCGATCAACCGTAACTCTATGGAAATCCATCAGTGTCATAATTTTTTGTACAGGAAATTTGCAAAATGTCCTTTGTAATCAAAGGAGAACACCCCAAATTGTCAAGAAATCAATGAATTTATGGATATGCATTCATATCTAGATTTTTTTTTAACAAACATGCATTTCATATGTTGACTTTGCTGGCTTTCCATAGTTGCGATTGATCGGATCAATCATAACTCTTAGATGTGATGTATAATAATTCATTCATTGTTTCCTTGAAAATGTGCTTCTCTGTGTTTACAAACGAGATCATGCAAATTTCCTGGAGAAAAAATAATGACATTGTTGGATTTCCTTCTAGTTTAAGATAGTCAGATCAATCATACCTCTTTGTAAGACGGGTTCCTGGACTTAAAGGGGAATCCAGCCTTGGCCATAAAATGTTGTGTTGGGAAGGAGAAAAATAAATTAAAGAGAATGGTGAAAGTTTGAAAGAAATCGGACAAGCAATAAGAAAGTTATAGCTGCTTAAAAATTGAAATCACTAATACTATGTAGATTTCAAATTGGCAACTGAGTAAGTAAATTATGACAAGGGGCAAGGACAACTTTCCCATAGGCCATGTACTTTATTATCAGGGATTTGTGGTTTTCTCCTATAAGTACCCATTCCCCTGGGGCAGTAATCTAAATATAATCCAGGTAGTATATTGTTTTATGTCCCTATGAAATAAAAATATAATTTGAAATAAAACTTTTGTGAAAAATGACATTTTAGTCATAATATGTATTGGAGTACATGGAAGAGTAGTCCTTGCCTTACATCACTATGACATCCCATATGCGGCCAATTTGAAGTCTCCATGGGTATAGTGATTACCAATATTTACAACTTTTAAAAATTCATAACTTTCTTGTTGTTTGTCCAATATTGTTCAAATTTTCACCTATTAACTTGTCTGATTTTTCTTTTCCTTATATAAACAAGTTTTTGTTTGGGTTGGATTCCCCTTTAATTATATCACATCTGCCTGCCCAGTACTGATATACCAACTGACACAGAAAATAATAAGAAAATGTTAGTCTTTAATATCTTAGCCTATTTTAGTCTATCATTTGCAAGAGAGATTAGAATTACATCTTTTGATAGGTAGAGCATTTTGTTTTGTACCATGTGAGTAAAAAAAAGCAATAATTTGAAAATCACTAAATGCTTAAAAAGAATAGCATAACTGTGAATGGAAATGCAGTGTAGTTGGTTGTATATAGACGCATTTTGTCTTAATTACAAATTTTAATTGGAGTGTGTAAACATACTAGGATGAAATACTCTCTTTTGAAATAATTTTGAATTTTGAAATAAATTTGCTTGGGACCTTATCTTTGAAGTTAATGGAAACTTTCATAATGAAATTATTATGGACTCACACAATAATGTAGTTGCTTGTATGGATATGTTTTTATTTATCATATATATTCTAGATAAAGTTTTATATAATTGTTTGGGATAGAATTATTATCATTCATGTGATTTTGCACCAGTATGCATGCTCTTGATGTTTGACATTAATTTGACCCCTCATTTTTTCTCACATGTTTTGTGATTTTTTTCCCCTTTCTCTTTTCTTCTTTGCCTTCCCCTTACTTTTTTCCTTCTTCCCGTCAATCTTTCCATCCTATCTTCATGAACCCGTCATCTTCCCATGTTTTCACCATTCATGTACCATTTATTGGTTTAAAAATCATTTTTAAAACCCATCATGAATCATATATGAAATCCATATTATTAATCGTCATGTTTTTCTCTCCTAACTTGGTAACGTTAAAACTAATAATGTTTCTGTTCATTTATGTGTTATTGTTTCATGCTGCATGCTGATATAATTATTATGATAACTCTTCCTGCTTTTACTACACTTTGTACATTTTCACTATATCCTAAATCCCTTCCTACTACTAACATATTTTAATGCACTGATAAAAACGATATCAAATATGAATGAACATATTTATTCATATGTTATTCCGCATGAACAATTCTTGTACATCTTCAATAATCCTTCCTCTTTTGAACTTACATCTCTCACCATCTTATCATGCCTACATGCCTGTGAAAATATACTTTGACTTTGCCAATTTGTAATGAAATTGGGAATTCTGTCTTTTCATGTCCATTATATGGCTTACAAAATACAAATGCACAATGCCTTCACCTATATGTACTCACAAATTTTCACCCATCAACATTTATAAATAACTTTTTCAACATCATACATTTTCATTTTAATCATCCAAAATGGATCTTTGTAATGGACGAAATACTACATACATTCTGCATTCCATATTAAAGAGGATATAGACGTTCACCTTCGTCCCCATGACAACAGAGATACCAGACCACGCCCATTATCCATGTGACTACTCCACCCCTCCCTGAAACGCTTCCCTCTGCCGATGTCCACCCCTTACAAGAAAATCACCTTCAAACTTCGGTTAAACCTGTCATGACATGGCGTGTTTTCAGACATTATCAGCGCTTGTGATCGATAGCGCTTTCAGTCACCAGTGGTGATCAGTAAATTATTACGTACACCTGCCAGCTATCACTACTTGCAATAGATGGCAATTGGCGATCAGTAACTTGTTATTCAGACTTTATCGTCACTTAAGATATATTGCAATAGGCGATGAGTAATACGTCACTCAGACGTTATTACCACTTGCGAGAGATTGCAGCAGACGATCAGTGATATGTTATTCACATAATCACTACTTGTGATAGATTGCAAAAGACGATCAGTAACATGTCATGTAGTTCTTATTACCACTTGTGATAGATTGCAGCTGGTGATCAGTTAGATATCTATCTGAAGTTATCGCCACTTGCGATACGCGTCATGGTAATGCACGTTACTTTCGTAAAATTATGTATCACAAACGAGATGATAATGATCTAAGCTCTCTCCAGTCAAAATCACAGATGATGAGTAGCGATTTTCGGGACTTGTTGTCCATAGCACGAATGTGTTCTCAAGTGGTGATTGATCATGAGTAATGATCAATTTTCACTCGAGATAATGGAGTTTTTGGATGTGTCAACTTTCACGGATTGAGATTGATAATGATAATGCTATCTCAATTGGCAATAACGTGTGAATTGGGGGGAGAGACACCTTTCTTGCCTCCTGTTTCCTTCTGTAATCCCTTCAGGACGATGTTTACTTTAGGCTATAGTTGAAATCCTGATAATATTGTTAAAACATGGAAGGATTATATAAACCAAGTTTCCTTTTTCTTTGACAGACACTAACGTGGACCTTGACAGTCATACTGTACTAAAAAGTTATTTGCCCTTGTGAAGGACTAGATATATTTTACAGAGTTAGTTTATTTGTAGAAATTTACAGATACCGGTATGTATTAATGACATATATATGCTTTAATATTAGGGGGATGTACACTTTAAATTTCATGGACAGTTAAGCAATTCAATCTCAAAAGATTTAAATTAAATCCTTTTAGAATTATATTCAAATCCACAAAGTTTAATTCTACACTGTTCACTAGCCTGTAAGCACAGATTCAATTTTGACACTTTAACCAATAACAGGTCTAGAGTGGAGACTAGATGTCTGTGTAAAATGAGAGCCAGCCACAGTACATAGTGAATCTAGTCTCACTAATTCAGACTCTACATTTTACACTATGCAAATTGTGAGAAACAAGGGTCTGTACCTGCAGGATAACTATTCACATTCGATCTGGATTTATTCTTAATTTTGGAATTTAGAGTGTGTATGGAATTTGAATAGATGATTGGAAATAATTTAGATTGTACTGAATGTAGTTCATTACAGAAGTTTGAAAAAATCATATTTGAAGTCTCTTAGTTTGTTGTGTGAAATGAAGAATTGTCATTAAATGAATTTAATGGAATTTATCAGTAAATTTCTTAGAAATGAATTTATTTGCTGAAAATGATCATTTGGCAAATAAATTAGTCATCAGTTTGGGTTGCAAAATGAGGAATGTTTCTTGGAAATGATATGCACTTAAAATGATAATCATGCTAACTGAAATGAGTAATTAGTAATTATTTAATGAGTGATAAAATTCAATACAACGCAACGTTCTTTGCTTTGCAAAATTATGAATTTATAGTGGTACTAAAATTACAAAATGAGAGATTTCCAAAAATGGTAATATTAGATCAGGTTCAAACATGTGCTTTGATTTTAAAATACATGGTATAAATGTTTTTAGTGAAATTTATCTGATTTATATTACTGGTAGTCATTTTACTGATTTACTGATTTCAGTTCAAAGAAGATTCAAATCAATGCAGTTTGTTTTGGTTTTCACACTTCTAAATTAGGGTGAATTATCTGATTCTATGATTGATAAGGTGACTAAACTTTCCCTGTTTTGAAAAGCATTCGAGAATTTCATGGCTTTGTTACATAAATCCCAGAAATAGCTACATTTGCTTCATATCTTTTGCCATTTTATAGATCTATGTAGGTACATTTTTAAAAGCCTTTATTTTGTAAATATTCTGAGAGAACGCCCATATTTATTGCATTTCGTGTGCGCAAGTTAAATGAGCTGGTCTCAATATAATTTGCATATATTTTTTTTGTTCACATTTTATTTATTTATTTTTTTTTGGGGGGTGGGGGTCGTTGTTTGCTATAACATCATACTCAGAAGTAATTTGCATCGTAGATTATTGACTTTGCAAGAAAACTTGTACACTGTTGAAAACAGTGGTGTTAACTTAAATCTACACTAAATTAGTGTTGTACATGGTGAGGACGGCACCAAGGTGTCAATTTCTACACCCTTTAGTGTCATTCTGTTTGTGAAGTCAATCTCAACATTTGGTGTCATTTTAACACCTGTTTGAAGTAAGAAATTATCCTATATTCTATTTAGCACCGTGATAAGAAGTAGCATTGTAGCAATTATTATATTTGGAAATGCACACAGAACTAGTGAATCAATTTCACTATAGCCTACAGTAGAAAATGTACTTTTATGAATGTTAATGAAATTTAAAGCCTTGATTTTATTAAATTTATCGAATTTCATAAGGTGTACCAAAGGTTGGTTTATTTTCTATTCTAATGCTGGATCTTTCGGAATTGTCTTTCACGCAATGTTATGTATGCCCAGCCCACACTATTTATTAATGCCCTGTTTTCATGAAACCTATTATGTATGATAACTCTACTATCGCTGGTAACTACTGTCAAAACGTTACCCCCAAAACAAAAAACCTGTTTAAAAAAGAAATCCATGGGACTTATATAATAGAGCCCCGTACACCTGCTAAAATAGCACCTGATTGTGGGGTGGAGCTCATTTTTAACATAGGATAACAACGATTATTCTTATTTGCAATCAATCATAAAATTAATTATGGATGAATACTGTACCTCAGTTTGTGTTAAAGGAAGAGCCTCTGAAGAAAGGGTGCCAGGGTCATTATATTGAACATCTGATAGGAAGACATTTCCTATTAACATGGGGTTGTTTCACAAAGATTTAAGTATGACTTAAGTCGCACTTAAATGCCGACGCGTACATGATATGCAACGCGCAATCCTATTGATCAATACGCAGTAGTGCGCGTCATCTTGACATGATTTGACCAACGCGCGCAAGTAGACTTTTAAATGCGACTCTAATTCATATTTCAATCTTTGTGAAACACCCCCCCTGATGTGGAAAAAAGTATGTCATACATACAGTGGTCCTCAAAGGTTATTGAACCCCACCAGAAAATGAATATATTTAAAGCGTTCAATTTCTGACATGTTTTAGATATTTCATTGAGAAGTCAGGTGAAAAATTATTACATTGAATAAAGTTTGTTTCTCTGGGCTCGCCAAACATTGTCGTGTTGTCTACTTTCAACACTCGGTATAAAAGAGTGCATTTTTGTTGTAAGGTTCACTAACTTCTGAGCACAATTTTTATTCTAGTATACTTATTGGAACTAGAAACTAGAAATCAAATTTCTGAATCACTTATTGTGGAAAAGTGCCTGCTTTTGGAGTATATCAGGGCCCTGTCTTACAAAGAGTTGTGATTGATCCAATTAATCTCACCTATGGACATCCCATCAATGTCAGAATCCTTGGAAACAAAGAAGAGCATACCGGATGTGTGTCATAAAGCTGTTCGCAAGTTACGAACAATTTACGAGGGATCAGTGTCCATTTTCGTAGGAACTAAATCAATGCCAATGTGAATCTAGTATGTGTCATTTACCATAAGAAAGGATCACCAGTCGTTCATAAAGTCACTCGTAACTTCGGAACAGCTTTATGAAACACCATCTTGGTGTAAAAGAAATGATGCATGCACAAGTATTTAATCGTAGATAGAAAGCACTTGCCTGGACATTGTAGATGTTGGCGTTTTTGGATTTCAATAGTTGTGATTTATCAGATAGAAAGATAGAAAGCAATTGCATCTACATCGTAGATGTTGGTGTTATTGGATTTCAATAGTTGTGTTTTATCAGATCAATCGCAACTCTTTGTAAGACAGGGCTCAGGTCATAGTTAATAAAGCTCTTTTAAACGATTCTCAGCTGCAGGTATGTTTATCACGTGAATTAATTTGGTGATACATAAACATCGGGGGGGGGGGGGGTGTTCACAAAGATTTAAGTGTGACTTACAGTCATGCTTAGTGCTGATGTGCACATGATCATTTAACGTGCAGCCTTATCGATTAATTGCAGTAGCGCATGTCCTCTTAAGCGGTGATGCCTTTTATTAAATTGGCACGCAACTGGACATTTAAGTGCGATTCGGAGTCATATTCATCTCTCTGTAAATCACCCCCAGGTGTGAAAGTAGGCATTTTATGACAATGATAATTTTAAGAGTAAAAAAACGAAAAATTATTATAATGATCCAAGACCATTTAGGGAACTATAGAATTGATTGAAATAAAAGCATCTGATTATGTAATTTCAAAGTAATCAGTTTCTGTGTGTGTATTTGCTTTAAAGTGTGACTTGTGTATTTTCAACTATTTTGTTGTACTGTAAATAGAGATTATTCCACTATAAACTGCTTAGAAAGCATAACTGCTCGTAACGGCGATTCCATGCTAGAAAAAGCAACAATTTTCACAACACTTTTCAGCCTGCTGTCCAAACAAATGAGGAACGTCATTTTGTTTTGTGTTAATATTAAAGTACTACTAGGGAGTCATGTAAAAAAATGACAACCAACAAAAATATGTTTTCGATTGATGAATTCGGGGTGAAAGTATTGCATGTCTTTAGTACGACACACGAACATTTTCACCTTTAATTCACCTGTACTCAAATATATTTAGTAAACACGTGACTCGCCGCGTATAACACTGTGTATTGCCGCACATACGACACGAGCAACCGCAGAAAAGTGGCATATTTGGGCCATTTTTTATGCTAAATCCTTCTGAAATAATTGCAAATCTTGACTGAAATTATCGACTAAATATTCCTACATGTACTAGAAAAATGACGTCATTTTAAAAGATCACCTGACATTTAGAATCCATGTTTTTGAAGTCACATGGCTGTAGGCCGGCCTATTAGTCTGGTCTGTTAGCGGAATTATGTGGACACGGTGGACAAAAGCATGATTTTTTCTCCAGACCTTTGTTTATGTATGAGAATTAAAAATGGGGTATGCTCCAAAAAATCTGGCTGCAGGAACAGTGAAAAAATGGGTGAAAATGTCAGAATTTATGAGTTTAGATTGGTCTGATATATAGACTAGCGCTAGTGCAAAACTCAATAGCAGTGCATTATTTTGCATTGGTTTAGTTCTTGAATTCAGACCCTTTTTGAACAGATATTCTGTTTGTCCTCACATCTCAATGCACTAAATATCTGAATGCAGATGCTAAACAAGCCGAAGGGTGGTGATGGAGGGGGTAGAATGTTGGTGTGTATGTACATATTTTGGTCTTGGGGTAAAGATGTGCAAGACACATTTTTTTGCATGTGTTGGAAATTGTGTTGCCATGGTAACAGTGTATTATGGCAAAAATAAGGTACAAATCTTGCAGTAAGAACTACTTCCTCTGTTGTCACCCGATTCTCATGAAATTTGGCACACACATTGGTCTTGAGGTGAAGATGTCTAAGACACATTTTGTGTGTCTTTCAAAAATCTTGTTACCATGGTAACAACATATTATTTGGTGAAAATTGGGGAAAAAATTACAATTCAAACTGCTTCATCAGTTTTAAATCAATTCTCATGAAATTTGACACACACATTGGTATTAGAGTAAAGATGTACAAGGCACTTTTTGTATGTGTTTCAGAAATTGTGTTGCCATGGTAACAACATATTATATGGCAAAATTTAGGTAAAAACCTTGCAATTTGAACAACTTCATCAGTTTTGAACCATTTCTCATGAAATTTGGCTCATACATTTGCTTTGAGGTAAAGATGTGCAAGAACCATTTTATGTGTGCATTTGTCAGAGTATATTGCCATGGTAACCACATATGATAGCCAGAAATGCAGGAAAACTCATTGTGGATCAAACAACTTCCCCTTTTTTTAGTCAGTGCTCATAAAAGTTGGAAGAAATATTCATCTTTGGGTAAAGATTCATATTAAATTCTAAACTGCATTAAAATATATGAGTGTGGGGGTATTAATCACCTTCAGTAATATTTCTAGGTTTTGGGGGAGGAGCGGGATTGGTCCTTAAAATCTGACCTCAAAATAAAGGTTAAAGGCGGTGTCCATTAACACTCTTGAAATAAGCATCCCCCCAAGGGCATAGGCTGGGGGTACACTGGGTGAATGTGAAACCTTCCGCTCTGGCAAAGGAGTTCCAACACTGGCAAGCAAAACAAAATGTGTACCCCTTCTACTTTCAACGGCTGATTTTCCAAACCTTAGTTCCACCTTCCCAAGATGTGCACCCCTCCCAATACCACTTCTATCTCCCTATGCTCAACCAGTCTACACCTTTGCCCCTCAGGGGTCTTTGTATTTTAAAGCGAGACATTACTCCCTTTTTTTGGGGGGGGGAGGGTCTTTAGAAAATGACCTCATAAAAGTAAAAGTTAAAGGATTATGACTAAGAACTTAACCCCCCCCCCGCAAACAAATGGGGCTGATATATTTTTTGAGCAGAAAAATGCCCCCCCCCCATTAAAAGGTAAGAAGATTCATTTGCACTTCAGAGTTCAGACCATTCATTTGATGTTTAATGCATTCTGCTTTGGTAAAAAATTGTTTACAGTAGCCAATTAATCATTGTTTATTTATATTCTCATACTCAGTCTTTTATTCATATTCCATTCCTACTCTTTCTTTTTAACTATATCACATCACTCTTGATTTTGAGCTTCACCATACCATCTTATGTTTCCTCTCTCCTTTTTTTACCCTCTCTTCTCTCCAAGTATATTTTTTCTGACATATTATAAAGTGAACCTTTAATCATGCAACTAATTATAGAAATATATATATATATATACAAAAATCTCTGCACTTGTTTTAGAAATTCACTTGCAAATCCATGACTCAATAGCATACCATATCAAAAATATGCATATGTGCACAATAATTTTTTGCCTTCCAATTTTATTTCATTTAATTTTTTTCAGTATAATTGTCAAAAAATGAATATTATGTTTCAGTAGCAAAATTGTTGGATGCAAGATCTGACTGTCACAAAAAATGCAAATAATTTTGCATTGGAGTAAGGACGAACGTATTCACTGTTCATTGAGCAAATGATGACTTTTATTTCTCTACATATATTCTAGTCATATCCCTTTCAGATGGTGGTAACTGCAGGAATGGGAAAACTCAGTGATATAACTAAAATTTTCACAGAGGATTTTCGGAAAATAACTAAATCCATTTTTTTTCAAGCAACAGTTATTCCATTCTGAATGCTGCAACTATGAATTTGATGCACCTTTACCGAAATATAATATCATGACAGCCATTTCTTCAATTCTTTAAACTAGACATTAAATATAGCTAATAGTATTATTTAGGACAGAGTGTAGCCAAAATAGAGTTTAGAAGATTATGAAGAAAAGAATAAATGTCATGGTATTATATTTCAGTGTAGGTGTAAGCATTCAAAATGGAATAATTGTTGCTAGATAATAATGAATTAAAATAGCAAAAAAAAATGTACTTAGAGAGGGAGAAAAAGAGGGGGGGGGGGGGGAGGAAACAAAACAAGAAGGTATGGTAAAGCTCTAAAGTGCAAAAAGTGATGTAAGAAAGTCAGAGTAAACACTGAAATAAACAAAGACTGAGTAGAAGGAGATAAATAAAACGTTGATTAATTGGGCACCGGAAAAGATCTTTTATCAAACCAGAATGTTTTAGGCTTTAAATTAATACGCTGAAGTGTAAAGGATTTTTCTTCCCCCCTTTTTTTTTTTTTTTTTTTTTTTTTTTTTGGGGGGGGGGGGGGTCAGTTCCTAGTTGTAATTATTTCCTTTTACTCTTTATGTGGCAATTTTCTAAAGGCCCCCCCCCAAAAAAAAGAAAAAAAAAAAAAAAAAAATGGAAGGGGTGCTTTCTTTAAGAGTGTTTAAGTTCCTAATGGCCATGTCCTTTAACCTTCTATATTTTTATGTTGTCAGTTTTTAAGGACCTCCTCCGCCCCCCCCCCAAAAAAAGAACCTATAAATATTATTGAAGGTGATTAATACCATGAATACCCTGCGCTATTTTATGATGTTAAAGGGGAATCCAAACCAAATAAACACTTGTTTTTATGAGGAAAAGAAAAAATCAGACAATAGGTCAAAGTTTGAACAATATCAGACAAACCATAAGAAAGTTGTGAATATATAAAAGTTGTAAACATTGGTAAACACTATATACCCATGAAGACTTCAAATTGGCCGCACATGTGATGTCATAATGATGTAAGGGAAGGACCACTCTTCCATGTACAGAAATAATTAATTGACTAAAATGTCTTTTTCAAAAGTTTTACTTCAAATTGTATCTTTCTTTCATGAGGACATAAAGCATTATACTAACAGGTTTATATTACGGCCCCAATGAAATTTAGGAGAAAACCAAAAACCAAAGTACAAGGCCAATGGGAAAGTTGTCCTTGCGGCCTCACCCCTTGTCATAATTTACTTACCCATTATCAATTTGAAATCTACATACTAGTAGCCTTAGGGATCTTAATTTTAAAGCAGCCATAACTTTATTTTGCTTGTCCGATTGCTTTCAAACTTTCACCATTCTTATTTTTCTCCTTTTCCACACAACAATTTATGACCAAGGCTGGATTCCCCTTTAACACTGAATGTGAATCTTTACCCAAAATGAATATTTGTGTAAATTTTTCTGAGCACAGGCTGAAAACTGAGAAGTAGATCCACAATTGATGAGTTTTCCCTGCATTTCTGGCTATATGTGGTTATCAAGGCAAAGCACTCTCTGACAAATGAAAAAAAAAAGGTTCTTGCACATCTTTATCTCAAGGCCAATGTGTGAGCAATATCATGCATGAGAATTGGTTTGAAACTGATGAAGTAGTTCAAATTGCAAGGTTTTTACCTAAATTTTGCCATATAATATGTTGTTACCATGGCAACACAATTTCTGAAACAATCACAAAAAGTGCCTTGTACATCTTTACTTTAATACCAATGTGTGTGCCAAATTTCATGAGAATTGATTTAAAACTGATGAAGCAGTTTGAATTGTAAGGTTTTTCCCCCAATTTTCACCAAATGTTATGTTGTTACCATGGCAACAAAATTTCCGAAAGACACACAAAATGTGTCTTAGACATCTTCACCTCAAGACCAATGTGTGTGCCAAATTTCATGAGAATCGGATGAAAACAGAGGAAGTAGTTCTAACTGCAAGATTTGTAACCTTATTTTGCCATAATACACTGTTACCATGGCAACACATGCAAAAAATGTGTCTTGCACATCTTTACACCAAGACCAAAATATGTACATACACACCAACATTCAACCCCCTCCACCGCCACCCTTCGGCTTGTTTAGCATCTGCATTCAGATATTTAGTGCATTGAGATGTGAGGACAAACAAAATATCTGTTCAAAAAGGGTCTGAATTCAAGAACTAAACCAATGCAAAATAATGCACTGCTATTGAGTTTTGCACTAGCGCTAGTCTATATATCAGACCAATCTAAACTCATAAATTCTGACATTTTCACCCATTTTTTCACTGTTCCTGCAGCCAGATTTTTTGGAGCATACCCCATTTTTAATTCTTATACATAAACAAAGGTCTGGAGAAAAAATCATGCTTTTGTCCACTGTGTCCACAAGTAGGGTGTTTTTGACGCTAACAGACCGGACTATATCGGGTATATGCGCGTTTACTGGTAGGTCGGTATTCCGGCCTATCGGGTTCAAAGGGTTTAATAATCAAAGCGGATCAACAATTAAAATACATTAGCAAAAGTTTGTTGAAATTGTTTTAAAGGTGTTATGGTTTTAGTTTTTATTTTGTGACATCACAAGCGCGCATCTCCTCCTTATGTATCTTGATTTGAATTCCATGAATGGGAATTTTTCACAATATTGAAGGAAATTTTATTTGTGCATTCAATATAATAATAATAATAACAGGATATTTACCCAGGGTAGCCACTTCAGTTCCGAAAACTGTTCTCCCAGCGGGCCCTGCTTTTATTATTACCCGGCTAAGCTAGGCTACTGATTCAGGTGCACACAGCTTTTTGAGGAATTATTTCCTGCCGGTACCCATTTACCTCACCTGGGTTGAGTGCAGCACAGTGCGGATAAATTTCTTGCTGAAGGAAAACACGCCACAGCTAGGATTCAAACCCACGACCCTCTGTTTGAAAGGCGAGAGTCAGAACCACTAGACCACGACGCGCCCATTTATATCAACAGACACATCATTTTCACACCCAATCCTATAAGAAAATGATTTTATTCATCATGAACCATTGGAAAATGGGAATTCATGGAATTTACATTGCAAGACATACAAATTATAGTCGCAAATTATAAAGTCTAAAATCTCACAACTTTCTAGAACTTATTCTTTTAGTGGATTTTCATCAAACCTTCACCAATGTTTTTCTCTGCTTTTATTAAAACCAACGTATTGTTCGGGTGAATTTTTCCTTTAATGCAACAGTGATTTGATTCATCATTTTTTTAATGGAGACTGTCTACAAATAACAGCTTTAATCCACTCTTCTTTCGTTGTCTATTTTCCTATTAAAAAGTGTATTGAGATGCTTCTGGGCACTGTATTTTTATTATTATCATCTTGACCATATTTAAACTAACCCTAATATACTAACTAAAATCCCACATTTTTATCATGTTTTTCCTTTTCATGTCACCTGTCATTAACCCACAATTCAAAGACCTGTCGCACATACATTTGATTTAAAATTCAATTATTTGCCTTCATCAGTTACTATCGCAGCAACCCAGCCCCTACTGACCCAAACCTTTACCCCTCTCAAACACCCCAAACTTTCCCCTTTTCCCCTCTCTAACCCCTCCCCTTATACCTCAGTCACTTTTGCTCTATGGTGGCTGTACGGCGAGTCGAAAACAGCTGTATTAACATGTTTTGTACCAGCTATTGTACATGTAGGTGGGTTGAATAAAAATGACTCGCCATACAGAGAAAATGTGACTGAGGTATTAACAACCCCATTCCTGGCTAGATGTCTGCTCTATCTGTCTTTCTTCACCTGTGAAAAGTTCATTCACCTCTAGCTTGCCATTAGTCTCTCCTCCAGCCCTAGTCCTATCTCTATTCTCTGGCCATCACTCTACTAGGCTTGTTGTTGCAACTCATTAGTCTCTCCTCCAGCCCTAGTCCTATCTCTATTTCATGGCTATCTATCACTCTACTAGGCTTGTTGTTGCAACTCATTAGTCTGCCATCCAGCCCTAGTTGTTTCTCTATTCCGTGGCTGCCACTCTACTAGCCTTGTTGTTGCAACTCATGTTTTTATTGTGGTGTTCCATCCCTTCTCAAACCTTCCTGACTGTGTGCCCTGCATGAAGACTGTATCAACGACGGAAGAACACATACAGGTAATCATTAAACTTGTTCTCTCTCTCTTCTTCAGTTCCTTCTCTCTCTCTTTTCTTTCTCTTCTCTCACTCTTCTCTCTCTCCTCTTCCCTCTTTCCTCCTCATCACTTTCTATACTCTCTTCTTGGGCGCTCCTTGTCCACCATGTCTCCTACTGTCTCATTTATATCCTGTATCCCATCTCTCGCCTTTTCCCTACTTCCCCCTCTGTCTCCTCTTTCATTCTCCCTTGCCTATTCACTCCTCCCCTTCTCTCTCTCCCCTCACCCGCTTTTTCTTATCTCTCTTCCTGTCTCTCCTCTCCCCCTCTCCTCCTCTTCTCCCTCTCCTCTTCTTCTCCCTCTCTTCCCTCTTTCCTCCTCATCACTTTCTATACTCTCTTCTTGGGTGCTCCTTGTCCACCATCTCTCCTACTGTCTCATTTATTTCCTCTTGTTCGTTTGCTTGTTCATCCCCCTCCCCCTTTCTCCCTCTCCTATCTCTCTCTCTCTTCTTGAGTTCCCCTTGTCCCCCCTCTCATGTCGTACCTCCTTCCTCTACCCCCTCCCCCTCTCAACTCTGACAAGCTTATCTTACCACTATTTTCTTTTCCTATAATTCGTCTTGATTTCAGAGTAAAACTCTCATTAAAAAGGAAGTTCACTCAAACATCAGGTTTGTTTTAATATAACAGATATATTGATGATTTTGGGGGAAAACCCATCATAGAATAATAGAGATTCAAGTTTTGGAAGTTATATTTTTGTACTACCACATGTGACCACTGATCAGCTTAATATTTCTCATGTGGTAGAATTTTCAATGAAATGAAATAACAGTAATAATGATAAATTTCAATGAAAATGAATTGATAATAATATGATAAATTTCATTGCGATGAAATTTTGTCATATGATTAAAAATGTCAAAACAAACTTGATACCATGTTTGACTTCCCCATTTAACAGAATTTGATGATTGTTGTGAACATTTGTTGTTTACTGCCCTCTATGTTGCATTGGAATCAAATGGAATCGAAATTGAATTGAGGCACCTTAGTAAAAAGCCCTCTTTTAGCAGAATCTCTCCTCAGCGCCTTTTCCTCCATTTAAGCATACGCAAAGTATTAGTCTTCCTGCACAGGCCCTCATTTAAACTTTGATCAACAAGTGGGTCTTCACTTGAAGACTAGCACAAACACAACATCCTGTTTACTGAGGGACAGGGGCCTTCGGTACACAAGCCATTTTAGGCTGCATATTCAGACCCCTTAACTCAAGTGAAGGGTTTCGGCAGCAGACTAACCTAATGATCGGGATACAGGAAAGACATTGTGAGAGGCGCTGAGTAGAATTCCTGCTGAAAGACATAAGGGCCCGTATTCTGAAGTCGGGTTTAACTTAAACTCAGGTTTAAAGTTGTGGTTTAAGTATGGATAGCCAATTGTTACATAAATCACTAACAGTAGAGATATCAAATTTCAGCTCATTTGGCTCTCAAATCTTTCATAATTATCTAGGAAGTATGAATAGAGGATTGTCTTCACCATTGAAGAAACAGGAAAGAGCACAGTAAACATAAGAAACATACAACCTAATGAACATTTTGACACTTGTGGCTTCCCATAATTTTAGCACAGAGTTTAACCATGGTCTAAGTTCAACCTGACTTCAGAATACGGGCCAAGGGATTTTGATTAAGGTGCTTATTCTTTACATTGACGTTGGTCGTTAAACACAAAGAAATGCATTTAAGGTGTCACCATTATTCATAACATGCATGTCTTGTGTAAAAGATGTTCCTAAGCATGCATATACATGTATAATGTAATTGTGTGTGCTGGTTATATTTTAGTTTCCAAAGTGATTTAGTCTGTCAAAAGTTTGTGGGAATGTTTCTAACATTATCTAATTCAGCCATATTATGCTTTTCTGTTTTTCTTTTATAACTCTTGCTGTCTGTTTTTCCTGTTTTATTTGCTCATCATGAAATTGTCAAATGAATTACATGAATTGATTCTTTTTCATCAAAGTATGATAGTTTTGAAATTAATTATTTTGAAGAGTTTTCTTTGTTCATATTTTTTTTCGCGCAGACATAGTAAAGTTTAAGTCATTGTGGATAATTTTATTTTATACTGTTGATGCTTGATGGTTAGATTTCTTTTTACCTTCTTTATGGCACAATCAAATCTCCCCTACGGCGAGTCAAAAACAGCCGTTCCAACAATTTTTGTACCAGCTTCGTATTTGTAGGTTTGAATAAAAATGACATAACATTTATTCGTACCAGCGACATACATGTATTTGTAGGTTTGAATACAAATGACGTTACACTTTTTGTATCAGCTACATATTTACAAACCTGTTTGAACAAAAATGAACAAAACAACTGTTTTTGACTCTCTGTACGGCCACCGTAGGGGAAATGTGACGACGCCATTACTGCAGTATTCTTGTTTTCCAAGCTTGCTTGTCAAATGGGGAGGGGGATAACAATGTAGGCTTTGAATTATGTTTGTGGCTCCATTATCTAAAATTTTATAAGGAAGGTACGACTGGTCATTAAAATGTTTATCCCCCCAAAAAATAATAGAAAAATAATGATATCACACTTTATAACTTGTACAACTTTATACTTATTTTGAAAGAAATGAAAAAATAAACATCAAAATAATTTTGTTTTCTTTTCTAAATACCTGCTAAATGTTCATCTGTTTGGTTTTCCAAGTATTTCTTTATGACTATATCTAAAACGTTTTGCATACTTTGTCATTGTATCCTATGCTATCTGCTTATCCTTCTTGTAAAAATGCTTTATATTTTTGCTAATTCTGTGCTTTGGAAGGTGAAATAAGGTGAAAGTAGAAGGTGAAAGTAGAAGGTGAAACCTTCTACTTTATTTTTTGTCAATTTTTGACAGTTATCTCTTTGACCCATTAAGGTACAGAGGCCTGATAATGAATTTTGAAGAGTGGTGCTGGTTTGTTTTAAAAAAGTTCCCAAATGATTTTGATTAAGCAAAATTGAACAGCAGAAAATAAATGTTTAGAACTGCTCTTAAATTAAGATGATTTTGAGTCAAATTTCTACATTTAACAGCATTCCAACCTAATTCCCCCCTGATTTTTTTTTGTTTTTTTTTTGTTTGGGGGGGGGGGGGGTTGCTGTAAGTTGTACTAGGATTAAAGAGTAAAAAATTATACCATCTCTAGCGCTGTATATGGTGCTGTTCCTGAATAAAAGCCATTTCTTATGAGCTAACCATTACACTTTCTAAATTTGCAACTCTATGAAAAATTAAAATTGTCATCGCTACGTATAAAAATTAAAATGGTCAACTTTTGGTTAAAATTTTTCTTTGATCATTAATTTTTTACTCATGCTACATGCATATTTTCGATATGCACATAGTTCCTGTGCTATGCAGATCAGTACATATTTCCTGTGCTATGCAAATCAGTATATTATAATTATTATATTTATATTAATATTTTTTCCAAAATATGAAAGTGGATAGGAAATTAAAGAGTCGTTGCCAATTTGAGGATCAATATAAGATTGATTTTTGACCTCTGTACCTCTCTGGTTTAACATTAGTCTAAGCCATGTATTTCAGTAAAATCTTACTCGGTGTATTTTTGCTTGTAATGCTCCAATGTCTGCATACACAAAGCAATGTGCAATGCTGGGAAGACACTGTAAAAGGTGCCTAGTATGATTCCTCCTCAGCGTCCTTTCGTTTGTATACGCTTTTATTGCTAAATTCAGCTCAATTTCAGGTCTTTTTAGCTTTCCTCTGTACAAAAGAATAGGAGCTTTTCCAGTTTCAGCATTTTTCAGAACTCTCCAGGTTTTTTTTCAGCTTCTTTATTTGTGAGCACTCACATCCCTGTGGAGCGTTGTGGCCCAGTGGATTAGTCTTCTGACTTTGAAACAGGGGGTCGTGGGTTCGAATCCCAGCCACGGCGTAATTTCCTTCAGCAAGAAATTCATCCACATTGTGCTGCACCCAACCGAGGTGAGGTGAATGGGTACCTGGCAGGAATTTATTCCTTGAAATGCCAATGCGCTGTAAAAGGTTGCGGGGCGAAAGCCGGGGTAATAATATCCAAGTCCTTTGGAAGCGCATAGGAACGTTATGACATAATGTGATATGCGCTATACAAGAACTGCGTTATTATATTATTATCCCTGTGTAATGGACGACATGTTTCTTCTGTATATTTTATTTACAGGGGACATAGGAATCTATGGCGAGTTTGAGCTTCGCAGGCCGTCTGTGGATGATACAGAGAGTAATGTATCGGGGACTAGCTCCAGAGCCGACAAACAACAACCCATCTCAACAGTGTGACACGCAGACAGACAGACAGACACATCCAGAGTATGAGGTGAGTAGTCTTGGTCTACTAAGGGATGGTCTGTCGTTGCTATTAAACCTACTTGGTCTACTAGCAGTTGGTCTAATTCTTAGTTAGACTAATATCACCATGGCTAAACTTTCTTGGTCTCAGATAGTCTAACATTGTCATTGAACTGACATGGTCAACATGAAGATGGTCAAATTTTCAGATTGTCTAACATGGTCTATCATGGCTATTAAACTTACTAGGTCTACTAACAGCTGGTCTAATTCTTAGTTAGACTAATATCACCATGGCTAAACTTTCTTGGTCTACTAGCATGTGGTTTAAGTCTCAGATAGTCTAACATTGTCATTGAACTGACATGGTCAACATGAAGATGGTCAAATTTTCAGATTGTCTAACACTATCATATCTTTCCCATGTGGGAGTAAAAGAAGATGGTTTTTGTAGTAGGCTTATAATAATAATAATAATAATTGTAAATTTATATTGCACAATTTCTATTTGGATATACTCAACTGCGCATTACAATACATAACAGATAAGCAGAAAAACAATTATTAACAGGATACGCAAAAATTTTAGAAGTATATTTAAGTTCGCTGAATTAATCGACAACAAACATAATTTATTCCTTTAATTTGTCGTCGTCTTTATTTCCCCTTTCCCAACAGTAAGGTGAGGATCTGCACAATGCCTTGCAGAGTTCCGTGGATCAGAGCACAATCAGCACCATGTATTAGACTAGAATGTAACCTGAGAGCGAGATAAGGTATCAAGCAATACTGACATGATAATGAATGGATGGGACTGCAGTAGGGAAACCACGGAATTGTTTGTAAATAGGAAGACATGACAAGTACTTTAGCCATTTCAACTCAACAATAGTAGTTACATGTATCATGTTTGTTAGAACTTTTTTTTTCTTTTTGCCAAATATCTGTAAGTCGACTTTCAACAGCTTTTTATAGACCAGTAATGGATATTCTCACCAGTATAGTAATTTTGAGTTATGTTTGGCAATGATGTTTTGTTGCTCTTTGAAAAGTACACACATACCAATAAAAATGATAATGGTTGTCTAGAATGCCTGTGTGGAGAATAAACCTACTTTTGTAACAAAATATCAATTGAAATCATGAACTAAATCATAATAAAAAAAAATCCATGAATAGCATGCCTTCCTTAAATGTATTTAAGGAAGGTAATGTGAATTTGGGATAGTTCACTTACAGTGATTACAAACAATATTTCATTTTTTATTTGAAATGCCATGAGTTTGTTGACAGGATAAGGAATTGAAAGTCATGCACGTCATTAGTGTCTGTTGGCAAGACATTGAAGTGTGATTGTTGTTCGCCGAGGTGTTACAGTACTTCTGCTTCGCAGTTTATTACGAATCTTTCGGTTTACGATGCAACTGCTTCTGTACAACACACTCTTTAATAGCGTGCTGGTGTTGCTCTGCGTATGTCCGAGGCCCGAGACAACTTCTTCCTCGATTCTTCCTGTATATCCCCTGATTTCTCACGATGGTTCTGGGACAATTTCTTGTTCTGTCTTATCTTAATAACTGTAATATGTACCCCTTTTACAAATTCTTGGCCTCTGATTGGCCAACTTAAGAGGTATAACATTCACTATTGACTGTGAGGTCACATGATGGGGAAAATTAGCTTTTGATATGTACACCTTTTGCAAATGTGAGGCCCCTGATTGGTCAAATTAGCAGGCATAACATTCACTATTGACGGCTAGGTAATAGTTGGATGCTACTCCTGTCATTGATGTAAGAGATTTGCTTTCCTTTGTAACTCCCAAACCAATACAACCCAAACTGCCTCCTAGATTCCCAAAATGGAATGCTTTTGGGTGACCACCTGTTCTCAAGTTGCTTGAAGATATGCCACAAACAATATTCAAGATCATTTAGGAAATCAATATTTTGCATCACTGCCTGCCAGCTGCAAAAAAAGTAGCCCCCTGCAGCACAAAAAAAGTACCCCTTTCAATGAAATAAATGGCCCCCTAAATTAAGCAGTTGCCCCATGTGGAAAAAACAGCCCCTACCCCCCCAAAAAAAATGACAACAACAACCTACTTTGCACCATTAGGTATTATATTATTACACAAAATTAACGCCTTGGCTCTCAGTAGGACAGCATATAGATGAAAATTATCACCCATTTTGGGGAAGAAACCCAACCATATACCCAAGCAGTGAGTTCTGTTGACTGGAGATCACGCTGGTATTCCATCTCGTATCTGAGGGGTTGTCGTGCATGAACAGGAAGTGAAACCTAATGAACAGATGCATTATGGGTCCTGCTGTTGATCTAGGTCACATGTTTTGCTGTGTGTGCGTGTGTGTGTATTCTGTTGAAGGCTATATAGCTTGATATTGATACAATACCGGTATGTCTTAGCTGTTAAATAAATAGAATAGGCAGGAAGTGGATGCATTATGTTTTCGGACCCGACATTCTGAAACTAACTGAAGGACTGAAAGATAAAAAAAAAAATTTGGATGATGGAACCGATATAATCTTTTGCTATGGGGAAAATCCAGTGTAGATAATGCCTCTTGAAAATGGTTTCACTTGTGTGTTATATTTCATTTTTATTGGAGTTGAAATCTTTGTTTTCAAAACAAAATGATGTGATTTGTTTCCCGTTACCTCGTGGCTTGTTTTTCTAAAGATTTATACTAGTACTATAATTTCATTCATTTCTTTGTAGGGCCTTTGCGGCAAAGAAAATAGAGCCCTTGATCATCTAACTTCATTTATCTGTATAGGGAATGTTTTATTCAACTATGTAAATGTAGATCTTTGACGGTTTGCTTTTGGTGGATATGTGAATCATTGTTACCTTGACAACTGCTCTCTGCTCACTTCTCCCACTAGCTGGTCATTTGCCTCACTGGTTATTGTACAACAGATCCTTGATATACAGTTGCATCTTTGGGAATCGGCAAATCAAAGTGTCCCCATGAATCAAATCAACAACATTCCTTTGCCCAACTTAGTCATTTTCAGATGAGTAACCCATTGCATAAAGAGTAACGATTAATTTAACTTTCCCGTAAAGGTCAAGGAAATCCATCAGTGTCATAATTCTTTTCTGCAAAGAATTTGCACATTGTCCTTTTTTATGCAAAGAGAAGCGCAGTGAATTTTGAAGAAAACAATGAATGCATGAATATACATTACAGCTAGAAAATATTTTGAACAAACATGCATAATAGATGTTGACGTTGCTGGCCGTCCATAGTTGCGATTGATCGGATTAATCGTAACTCTTTGTAAGACGGGGCCCTGATTATCCTAAGAGGATGTTCTCTATTGTGTGAATATCAGTGAGATACATGTATGTGTGCGTTGGTGCTTAAGTATGACTTGTGTTTAGACTTAACTCCTTGTGAAATACAGCCCCTCATGAAAGCAGAAAGCCAATGGTCTTTTTATTCAATAAATCCTGAATCTTAACTTCAACTTCAAGAGCATTGGGTTTATTTTCAATCTTCAGGATTAACTTTTAAATCTCAGAGGATTTGAATTCAAATCTTTAAGCTTTATATTTTAATCCACAAGGTTTTCATCTAAATCTGATATTTGGCTGATCACTATTTTCTAGTCGATCTCAATTTGTTTTAAATCCTTGGAATTTAGAGTGTACTTATTTATGTAAATGCATCAAATTGTGAAATCATTAATCAATGATTTGTGTAGGTTTTTTCCCTTGTTTGTCGTGCCATGTGTTATTTGATCGTGTATGTTGTGTTTTGTTTGTAAACTTTACATGGAGTTTTGCCATCATTCTTACAATTGAAATAAAGATTGAAGTATATTTCATAAGTACTAGAAATGGACACTTTTCATACGTCAATTCTGATCTTAAAGGGAATAGGTTTGACAATATTTGATAGAAGCTGGTTTTTCAATCCTGATTGACGATGTATGGTGTGCTTATGAATATCTTGTATTTGTATTTTGCTGAGAGTTGTCTGTAGTTGGTGACACGCCTGAGGTTTGTACAAATTGTTTTTTCTCATCTATTTATTTTCATTTAATGTATTTATGTATGTAAAGACGGTGTGTTGTTATTTAATAACATGAGTGAATTTCTTGAATGGCTAAGAATTTATATTAGTGAAATTATATCGTTGAATTGAAATATTTTGACCAAATTTGGACTTAACAACCATAATTTAGATTAATGGTTTGTGAATTAACTTAGAATGATCTAGTAGTGCTAGTCTCATGTGGAGCTGTTGAGATTTATCGATCAGAGTTCTAAAAGTAAGCAAAAGTGAAATTGAAGGTTTTGGGGTAAACAAATAGTTCAATACTTCTAATTAAAATATAAATTTAAAGTATAAGATATGAATATGAATATACTTAGCTCAAATTGTGCGGAAAATTGCCACTCTTTAGTCTTCACCCAGATATAGGTTAATTGCATTTATTTTGATGAAATGTAAAATGTACCTTGTTCCCCTCCCTATGACAGGCATGTATCAAATGACAAAGGGGGATAACCATAGGCCTACTTTGCATGTTTAAAGTATACAGAGTTTTCATCTAAAAATAAAAATATGACTGATCTTGCTGATATGAAATTTTTTGATGAATCATGGGCGTCGGTGCATAGGGTTATCCTTTGTTTTCAGGGAGGGGGGGGGGCATCTATTGTTTCATCCCCCCAAACACAAAAGATAATCCTCTGTTCTGATGCCCATGGATAAATCTACTAAACATATAAAGATAAAATAATAATTTTTAGAATTCTACCATAATCTGTAGATTGGATGAATGTTTGCTTGTTGTATGTGTAGTATCAGATGCTATTGGGAATAGACATATCAATTTAAGATATTAAAATAGTTTAGGAGGAGAGTTAACGAAAAACACAGCAAAAACAAAATTGATAGAGTAAATATTGGTGTTTAAGATGTGAAATAGTTTTCTTTATTTGATAAAGAAATAATAATTTACTTATCATGAATGTACATAATTTTTTTTCACCATGCCTTAGCTGTTTATACTTTTAAATTGCACTCTAGATTTTCTTAGATCGTGCACCACTAATTTTATCTGTGACTTATCATGTGTGATTTGTTTATTTCATATTTCAAAGCAAGAATTTGAAGAACAGAGTTTGTTATTATACATGACTACTTACTGCGACTAACATGTATAAAACTGTGTATACATGTACATGTAGAAAAAAGTGTATTCTAGAATATCTATTTAAGATAAAAATATAACTTTGCAAAGAAATATAAAATCTGGATTTTTATGGAAAGTAGGCTTTCATACTACCTGGAACTGCCATTATTCATGTATTTATTAAGTCATTTAAGAATTCATAAAACAATTGAATGAACAAGGATTAGTTAATATTATACAATGGATATGGATCCTCATCATGTGATTGGCTGAAATCTGTCACATGACCAGTCATTTATTTTAGCTAATATAACATTTTCTAAATGACTGGTACGAACAACTAGTTCTATCGCCTGGTCATGGTTTTGAGATTAAGATGGTTTACCAAATAAGAAGGATCCACATCACTTTGTTATAAAACAAATAATGCACATCATTTTGCTCAGGCATTTAGAATAATAATCACACACACTTGTTACCATTGAAACAGTCCAAAATGCCCTCAGCCACACCTCGGGCATATTAGAACTGTTCAAAAGGTACCTCGTGCATATAATTCATACTACTAACCTAGATGATGTGTAATATACAATGAATACACTAGCCCTTAAAGTGTAATCTTTTTTTGAAAATCATATCCTGGTAGTAAAATTGCAAAGGCTTTAGTTGTATCCTGTGGAGCTTTATACATAAACCATTGTGTACATATTACCCAGGTGCTACAGACTAAAGAAGGAAAATGATACTATTTATTCTAAGAACCACTTGCTGGCCAGAAATTTTATCTTTTGATAAAAAATTTGGCCATAATCACTAAAGTGAGTCATCATGTTGGATGAATTTGCAGAAATGGGGGGCAAATTGTAATTTTAATGTGGTTTTCACCCTACTTTATTTAAAGTGTTGGGAGAGAAATCAGGAAAACATGATATGCAAGCCACTGCAAATATTAAGCTCTGTTAAACTTCCTGTCGAAACATCACCCCAAATTACATCCAGTCCACCTCTAGTACAATTCCCACGGAGGGTGGGCATGACATCAACGGAATAAATGGTATACTCTTTACTACGACATAAGCTTGTACAAAGGACTGAAAGTTTTTTACATCCTATTGTAAGGACAACAGTGCCTTGTTGATGTTTTTTCTGAAGACTTTTTTCATATATTAGGACAGTAATCTGTTCTACAGTTTGCAAGAAGGAAGCAAGTGATTAATAAATATATTTTGAGTGATACACATCAGCGTAGTATTATGTAACCAGCCACCTCAAACCCAACAAAAAGTCACCAGCAATGACCAGGGAAGATACTCAGTAAATAGTCATTTTGGTCTTCAAAATTGAAATGATAAGATTTAGCCACCTGAAAGAATTATTATTTTTCTTTTTATTGTCAAAATTTTGAGTTATGTTAAAACAAAAAGATACAAGAGTTGTTTCTTTGACACCTTTTTTCAGATTCTTGGAAATTTTGCTAATATTACACTGCTGCACACACATCTCATGGTTGAGTGAACCCTGAACTTCAAACATTTTTCTTTCTCTTTATTCTTCGAAGCTCTCTGAATTTCTTCTGCATTCAGTCAACTACTTGTGTGAATTATTGTTGATCAACTTCGACAAAGTATATCATTTTTAAGTTTAGGATGTGCTTTTTCAAACTCAATAAAAAGATCTCACTTTATTGTGGGTGACTTGCTTGTGGTTTAGGGGTGGGAGGTCACATTATTGTATGCTCTTTTGGTTCAATATAACCAAATAGAACACCCATCCTGCTATGTCGGGCAATACATCATGCTACTGCATTCTAATCAGTATGTTGAGAACTAGTGAATTTTTGCTTGGTGAAAGGAAATACCGCTTCATCACTTGCTTTCCTCTTGTGACTGTACTCTCAAAATATCATGGATTGAAAATTAGTCCAGATCAGCTGTGAAAAGTGGCCAATTAATCTGGACCGAGGTTTGAATCGCAACGATTTGAATTAAAATCAGTCAAGATTATAGACAAGATGTTTAGGGCCTAGATTTTAATTGAGACGTTTACTGGTCAAAAGTCCAATGACTTGGGTAATAATATTTATGAAGCACCTGGAGAAGTCGTTCTAGGGCCCGTTGCAGAAAGAGTTGCAATCAATCGCAACTCTAAAAATCACACGCAACTTGATTTTCAACCAATCAACAGCGCGCATTTGGGACTTGCGATCGATTTTTTTACTTGCGTTAAACGCAACTCTTTCTGCAACGGACCCCTGATATATGAAATGCTCTATTAAAGCGGACTATTTTTCACAGCTGATACGGGCCCTGTATTATGAAGCATAGCGATCGATTGTGGGGCTTATTTCTACGACTGATTGCTGTGTATTATCAATCACAGAAGTCAGCCCAACTATCAATTGCTAAGTTTTGTGTAACAGGTTCCTGGATTTATTTTACATCCCTGACAATGAGAGTTTACTACTAACATTAAAGGGATGGTCCGGGCTGAAAGTATTTATAGCTTAATGAATAGAGTAGAATTCACTGAGCAAAATGCCGAAAATTTCATCAGAATCGGATAACAAATAACAACGTTATTGAACTTTAAAGTTAAGCAATATTTTGTGAAAACAGTCGTCATGAATATTCATTAGGTGGGCTGATGATGTCACATCCCCACTTGTCCTTTTGTATTTTATTATATGAAATTAGGTTTATTCAAATTTTTTCCTCCAAGAACTAGAAAAATTGGATTGACAACTGATTGAGTGCATTAGATATTTATTGCTGTAACTTATTTCATTATAAGGGAGACATATTATTCACAAAAGTATGAAATAATGAAAAAAATTATGATTTTATGTAATAACATAAGAAAACGGAAAGTGGGGATGTGACATCATCAGCCCACCTAATGAATATTAATGACGACTGTTTTCACAAAATATTGCTCAACTTTAAACTTCAATAACTTTATTATTTGTTATCCGATTTTGATGAAATTTTCGGCATTTTTCTCAGTAAATTCTACTCTATGTATTAAGATACAAATATTTTCAGCCCGGACCATCCCTTTAACCTATTCACTGTGAATATGTAATGTAGTACTCGTAATTCAGTGACGATTCAATGCAGTTTTGTGCAATTATTTTCTTTGAATATAGATAATGAGATTATAATTAGTTGTGTATGATGTGTATGGACTAGTTTTCAAGATACCGTCTTTGTTTGTATTGTGTATGTATTATAATGAAATGGTTGTATGTAATTCTACTCTCTCAAATTTGGAAAGAAACAAATCATTATGACACTATTAAAAAGTAATTTAATATTTAAATTATTTGACCCTATTTTATGCGTTCCCTTCCAATGAATCAAATCTAATTCTAATGACTGAAAAACTGTTATGAAATAGATAAAAATCAATGAATTACAACTAGCAGTATATAACCAGTTTGTATGTAATTTGACTTCCTTTTTCATTAAGAGCAAGGGAACCATTTTTACAAGAACATTTCATTGTCATTTCAGACTTAAGTTCCTTAGTAATCTAAGTGAAGAAATTATATAGATTCAAATATCCTACAATACAATATAGGGGATGCAGATTGAAGTTCTTGGTAAAAAAAGAAATTGGTAATAAGATCATCATTAAAGAGGTGTTTCAAAGCGATGATGTCCTTCAATTTTCGAAGTTTATGTTGAGACAACAGTAGTATATCATATTAAAGCAACACATGTTATTCAGAGAAGAACGTTCTTAACCCGGTAACATATCTCACCACAAATTTTATGATAAATAGTTGAATTCATCCTTGGAAGTGTCATGTTATGTTACACAGTTCATCACATTTTACATATATCCGGAAAAATTCTAATAAAGTAACTCGTAGTAAATGTCACAGTGCTTGGATTTAGTTGTTTTTTATTCTGTCAAAATGGTAGGATTTTACCTCTCTCTGAACGCAAAAGAGCTAATCTATATAGTCCCGAATCATGCTCCTATTGGAGGGATGCTAGGGACCAATCCCTTTGGAGTGAACTGCATGTGCCTCTTCCAAAATAGTCATGCACTCTAAAAGAATTGGTCCCTAATATCACTCCAAGAGGAGTGCGATTAAACACTACATTAACTCTTTTGTATTTAGAGAGTGGGATTTACAATCATCCATTACCGCCACCAATTTTTATTTCGCATTTCAGACTTATGCAATGACAAGATACAGGGAGGAGAGGAGGGGAGGCGGAACAAGAAAACGAGGTGGAGGAAGGGAAAGAAGAGGGGAGCATTAGGAGAAGGGGAAAGGAAGGGGAACAGAAGAACAGAAGAAGAGAGAGGAAGAAATGAGGATGAGAAAGAACAGGGATAAGAAGATGGGGAAGAAGTGGTAGGGTAGAGGACGAGGCGGGAGAGGATGAAGGGGAAAGAGAAGAAGGGAGAAGGCGAAGAGGGGGAAAAGAAAACGAGGAGGAGAAGAAGGGTACGGAAGAAGAAGAGTGAGAGGATGAAGAAGAGGGGGAGAGGGAGGATGGGGTAGAGGAAGAGGAAAATGAAATAGAAAAGGAAAATAATAGGGAAAGAAGAAGAGAAAGGAAAACAAGAAGAGAAAGAGGGGATGGGAGAGAAAGATAAAAAGTAAGACAAACAAGAGCATGAAGAATATGAGGAATGGAGAGAGAAAGAACTAGAGGGAAAGGGCGAGGGGAAGAAGAATAGGAGGAAGAGAAAAAGTAAGAGGATGGAAAGATTAAGAGAAACAGGATGAGGAGGAAAATACAGACGAAGCGGAAGAATAAGAGGAGGAGGAGGGGCATACTGATGGGGGCTTGGGAGGAAAAGAAAAAAAAAGAA